>NC_068938.1:11088251-11388251 GCF_016801865.2 Culex pipiens pallens | reverse complement strand
GAAAATTGAAAATTGAAAATTGAAAATTGAAAATTGAAAATTGAAAATTGAAAATTGAAAATTGAAAATTGAAAATTGAAAATTGAAAATTGAAAATTGAAAATTGAAAATTGAAAATTGAAAATTGAAAATTGAAAATTGAAAATTGAAAATTGAAAATTGAAAATTGAAAATTGAAAATTGAAAATTGAAAATTGAAAATTGAAAATTGAAAATTGAAAATTGAAAATTGAAAATTGAAAATTGAAAATTGAAAATTGAAAATTGAAAATTAAAAATTGAAAATTGAAAATTGAAAATTAATACTAACAATTTTATTGAACTCTAACAATTTCCTTCCTAATGTTCGCCCAGTTGACTCGATTGTGTGAAATTTAATGCTTGATCGGAACAGAATAATTGGATCAATTTTTCGCACTCCCAAACACCCGTGCTCTTTCGCTGACCAGTGCAATTGAACTAAATTACACTCGGTTTGGGGCTCAGGCGGTCCAGCTACGCGAAATTCACTATTTAGCGCGCAATTATAATAACCTCTGCAGCTCCAGAGACCCCATCGTGCACAACGCCACAATTAGATAGTGCAGCTGGTGCACACGTGCCCGGAATTCGTGAATCGCGAGCTGCATTTGCATCTCGTGTGAGGGAAGTTGAGGGAAGTTTTTGGGTTGATTACAGGAACTGTGCGATTTTCTTTGCTTCTTATTTTCTGAATTTGGTGCTATAAATATTATTTCAAACTACTTGTTTTTTGACTGGTTTCACTTTTGAACATAAAACATATTTGAAAAAAATAATGTGGATCAAATTGAATATTGCGTCAAACGGTCGTTTTGAGCAAACTAAATTGGTTCATTCAATTCCATGGAACTCAAATAAACAAAGTATTTTGGGTGCAATGTAATACGAGGTTTTTGATTTAAGGTGTAATTACTACTGAACAATAGAGCTCGTTATTGGAAATTTGGCCATTGTAGCTGTGAATCGTTTGGAATGTTTAGCAAACGAAAGGTTAAACTTGGGATTATTTTCCAAATTCACTGCAAAATAATAGACCCAAATGCTCCAGGCACTTCAAATCATGCTTGAACACTACAAACGCTGCTACTGTAAACAACGTTTTGCGCTATGAATTAGCTGTCCAAATGTTTTCACAAAAACTCATGAATAAATAATTCGTCATACAATAACTCTAGTTGCTGTTGAAATATGCACCAAACGCCCGACAGTATACAACCCACTTAGAGCGTGTGATACTCTCGCAGCGCCTTTCGTCATAAACACATGATATGTGTAGAGCAGAATCTCAACCAAACTGCCACGTAAACGAAGCATAACCCAACTCAGAGTCCTACCCAGAAACATACTGGTGCACACACATTCACACACACTCCGGATAAAGAATAGCTTTTACGTGTTCGCAATACTCAAAAAATCTCAACCGGGTTTATTTTGTCAGACAGCAGCTTTTTGACATGTGACGAGATCTTGGCTTGTGAGGGGGGAGAAAATTTCAAGAGCGTGAAGTGGAGTGGTTTACTGTGCCAAAGACTTCACCGGAACCACTCGCAGTTGGTTGTCCCAGCTCTGTCTCCCAGTCCCAGTCTCGGAAAAAAGGGGTTGTTCGTAATTGAAATTCATCCTCCGTAGCAGCCTCCGATTCCGGGCCGCTTTCTCTGGATATATCCAATAATCTCTTACAAAAACTCCAATTTCATGCCCACCTTGGGATGCGAAGGTTTAAGGTGGGACAAGGTCACCTAAAGACATCGATTTCAACCAAATTTAATTAAAATTTAACGATTTTGTTTCTTGTTTCTTGTTTCTTGTTTCTTGTTTCTTGTTTCTTGTTTCTTGTTTCTTGTTTCTTGTTTCTTGTTTCTTGTTTCTTGTTTCTTGTTTCTTGTTTCTTGTTTCTTGTTTCTTGTTTCTTGTTTCTTGTTTCTTGTTTCTTGTTTCTTGTTTCTTGTTTCTTGTTTCTTGTTTCTTGTTTCTTGTTTCTTGTTTCTTGTTTCTTGTTTCTTGTTTCTTGTTTCTTGTTTCTTGTTTCTTGTTTCTTGTTTCTTGTTTCTTGTTTCTTGTTTCTTGTTTCTTGTTTCTTGTTTCTTGTTTCTTGTTTCTTGTTTCTTGTTTCTTGTTTCTTGTTTCTTGTTTCTTGTTTCTTGTTTCTTGTTTCTTGTTTCTTGTTTCTTGTTTCTTGTTTCTTGTTTCTTGTTTCTTGTTTCTTGTTTCTTGTTTCTTGTTTCTTGTTTCTTGTTTCTTGTTTCTTGTTTCTTGTTTCTTGTTTCTTGTTTCTTGTTTCTTGTTTCTTGTTTCTTGTTTCTTGTTTCTTGTTTCTTGTTTCTTGTTTCTTGTTTCTTGTTTCTTGTTTCTTGTTTCTTGTTTCTTGTTTCTTGTTTCTTGTTTCTTGTTTCTTGTTTCTTGTTTCTTGTTTCTTGTTTCTTGTTTCTTGTTTCTTGTTTCTTGTTTCTTGTTTCTTGTTTCTTTTTTTTTGTCTTATATTCAGATCTTATTAAAATTGATCAATTTGAACAAAACTTGAAGTTTTTCACACACAAATTCAAAACCAATCCCCTGACCACAAACGTATTCCAGGTATTTCATATCTCGAGCAGAGAGGTGTCTAAAATATTTGGTTGTCAGCGCGTGCGACAAATGCGAATCGAGTGGCGCGTGTCGTCTTTCCTTTCAAACCCAGCTGATGTTTGGCAGGCGACCTGATTGGCTGTGTTGGATTTTCGATTGGGACTCTGATTGAATGGACAGCTACTGTGCTTCAATAACTTCTAACTTTCAAGCACGTGATTGGTGTGTTTGGTCGTACCAGATTGACTCGAGATCATTTTCCACTTGAGAAAAGATGGAACGGAAAGAAGGTTCTTCGTTTGATTGACTGTTTGAAGTTGAGTAAGGTACTTGATAGAATTTTCCGAGAAAGCGTCACTTTATTTTGGAAAATTATTTTGCAACATTTGTTCACTTTATTTGGAAGCAACACACTAAACGAACGAGTCACATTTGGCAAACTGTACATCACTTACAAAATTACAACAGTACATCACGAACCAGAAATGCACAAGTTTGTCCTCATAAATTGCACTGATACCAACGCAAAAAAAAAAATTGAAAAATGCTTCACCCATGAGGAATGTCGAGTGCCACTACTAATGAGTGTTCTCGTTTTCTGATGATACACACACACAGACAAACGCACACCAAACTTTGTAACAAAGTTTCAAAAAGTTACCGAATGAGGAAACACTCCGAGTTGTAATACATCGGACAACTTTTTTTATGACTCGTCGGTTTGGGAAAGTTGGGCTGAGCTTTTTGCTTCCGGTGTTGCCACCGTGATGGCACATATTGTTTGGGGTTTGAACTTTAGCTTTTGCGAGGCGAAAGATGTTTTGCCTCATTTTCACTTTGAGTAATTGAATTGCTGGAAAACACATCATTTTGAGGTTTCGTAAATGTATTGTTTTTGGATGAAAGTTCACCGATAAACAATGTCAATTTCAATTTTCAATTTTCAATTTTCAATTTTCAATTTTCAATTTTCAATTTTCAATTTTCAATTTTCAATTTTCAATTTTCAATTTTCAATTTTCAATTTTCAATTTTCAATTTTCAATTTTCAATTTTCAATTTTCAATTTTCAATTTTCAATTTTCAATTTTCAATTTTCAATTTTCAATTTTCAATTTTCAATTTTCAATTTTCAATTTTCAATTTTCAATTTTCAATTTTCAATTTTCAATTTTCAATTTTCAATTTTCAATTTTCAATTTTCAATTTTCAATTTTCAATTTTCAATTTTCAATTTTCAATTTTCAATTTTCAATTTTCAATTTTCAATTTTCAATTTTCAATTTTCAATTTTCAATTTTCAATTTTCAATTTTCAATTTTCAATTTTCAATTTTCAATTTTCAATTTTCAATTTTCAATTTTCAATTTTCAATTTTCAATTTTCAATTTTCAATTTTCAATTTTCAATTTTCAATTTTCAATTTTCAATTTTCAATTTTCAATTTTCAATTTTCAATTTTCAATTTTCAATTTTCAATTTTCAATTTTCAATTTTCAATTTTCAATTTTCAATTTTCAATTTTCAATTTTCAATTTTCAATTTTCAATTTTCAATTTTCAATTTTCAATTTTCAATTTTCAATTTTCAATTTTCAATTTTCAATTTTCAATTTTCAATTTTCAATTTTCAATTTTCAATTTTCAATTTTCAATTTTCAATTTTCAATTTTCAATTTTCAATTTTCAATTTTCAATTTTCAATTTTCAATTTTCAATTTTCAATTTTCAATTTTCAATTTTCAATTTTCAATTTTCAATTTTCAATTTTCAATTTTCAATTTTCAATTTTCAATTTTCAATTTTCAATTTTCAATTTTCAATTTTCAATTTTCAATTTTCAATTTTCAATTTTCAATTTTCAATTTTCAATTTTCAATTTTCAATTTTCAATTTTCAATTTTCAATTTTCAATTTTCAATTTTCAATTTTCAATTTTCAATTTTCAATTTTCAATTTTCAATTTTCAATTTTCAATTTTCAATTTTCAATTTTCAATTTTCAATTTTCAATTTTCAATTTTCAATTTTCAATTTTCAATTTTCAATTTTCAATTTTCAATTTTCAATTTTCAATTTTCAATTTTCAATTTTCAATTTTCAATTTTCAATTTTCAATTTCAATTTTCAATTTTCAATTTTCAATTTTCAATTTTCAATTTTCAATTTTCAATTTTCAATTTTCAATTTTCAATTTCAATTTTCAATTTAAATTTTCAATTTTCAATTTTCAATGTTTCAATTTTCAATTTTCAATTTTCAATTTTCAATTTTCAATTTTCAATTTTCAATTTTCAATTTTCAATTTTCAATTTTCAATTTTCAATTTTCAATTTTCAATTTTCAATTTTCAATTTTCAATTTTCAATTTTCAATTTTCAATTTTCAATTTTCAATTTTCAATTTTCAATTTTCAATTTTCAATTTTCAATTTTCAATTTTCAATTTTCAATTTTCAATTTTCAATTTTCAATTTTCAATTTTCAATTTTCAATTTTCAATTTTCAATTTTCAATTTTCAATTTTCAATTTTCAATTTTCAATTTTCAATTTTCAATTTTCAATTTTCAATTTTCAATTTTCAATTTTCAATTTTCAATTTTCAATTTTCAATTTTCAATTTTCAATTTTCAATTTTCAATTTTCAATTTTCAATTTTCAATTTTCAATTTTCAATTTTCAATTTTCAATTTTCAATTTTCAATTTTCAATTTTCAATTTTCAATTTTCAATTTTCAATTTTCAATTTTCAATTTTCAATTTTCAATTTTCAATTTTCAATTTTCAATTTTCAATTTTCAATTTTCAATTTTCAATTTTCAATTTTCAATTTTAAATTTTAAATTTTCAATTTTCAATTTTCAATTTTCAATTTTCAATTTTCAATTTTCAATTTTCAATTTTCAATTTTCAATTTTCAATTTTCAATTTTCAATTTTCAATTTTCAATTTTCAATTTTCAATTTTCAATTTTCAATTTTCAATTTTCAATTTTCAATTTTCAATTTTCAATTTTCAATTTTCAATTTTCAATTTTCAATTTTCAATTTTCAATTTTCAATTTTCAATTTTCAATTTTCAATTTTCAATTTTCAATTTTCAATTTTCAATTTTCAATTTTCAATTTTCAATTTTCAATTTTCAATTTTCAATTTTCAATTTTCAATTTTCAATTTTCAATTTTCAATTTTCAATTTTCAATTTTCAATTTTCAATTTTCAATTTTCAATTTTCAATTTTCAATTTTCAATTTTCAATTTTCAATTTTCAATTTTCAATTTTCAATTTTCAATTTTCAATTTTCAATTTTCAATTTTCAATTTTCAATTTTCAATTTTCAATTTTCAATTTTCAATTTTCAATTTTCAATTTTCAATTTTCAATTTTCAATTTTCAATTTTCAATTTTCAATTTTCAATTTTCAATTTTCAATTTTCAATTTTCAATTTTCAATTTTCAATTTTCAATTTTCAATTTTCAATTTTCAATTTTCAATTTTCAATTTTCAATTTTCAATTTTCAATTTTCAATTTTCAATTTTCAATTTTCAATTTTCAATTTTCAATTTTCAATTTTCAATTTTCAATTTTCAATTTTCAATTTTCAATTTTCAATTTTTTGTTTTGTATGAAGACTTGCGTGGAAAAACTAATGAAGCAAAATGACTTGATAAAGAAAGTGCATGGACAAAGTTTCATCGAAATCTAATAACAAGCATATCAAATATCTCGTTATATTTTGCAAAATCGTAGAGAAAAAAAAACCAATCATTTAAGAACATGATCATTGATTACTGTTCGAATCATGTCCCAAGTGACTGCAGCAGTTATCTCTGTGACTACGATTCCTGAAAAGACACACACACTCACACAGGCAGGGAGCTTAAATTTCCATGTGGGACACGCTTTGACGCGCAGGAAGCTCGGCACGTGAATAATTAATTTTTAATTCTACTTCTGGGACAGACAATTTCTGACAATTGACACTGGCGTTGTCGCCAAAAGTGGCTGCCAGTCCACGCACATCAATTTGAAGCATCAAATTTTTGCGACATCAAATATTCAGTGCATGATGAAGATGTTGCGTCTTTTTTTGTGATTTCGTTCGTTCACTAAAATTTCATATCACGAGAACTCTTCAAGATTTTCACATCATTTCTGGTGCGCGACTTTGGAATAATTGCATTGTTAATAATTCAGCTACATTCGAGGAAAAAAACATCCGAAAAATCAAAATTGTCCATCAAAGAAGACGCGCTGCGAAACTGTTTGCTTTTGTTCACGTTTTTTCCCTCGATTGGTACTAATTGAATCTGTCGTGGCGTGGAAAACGTTAGTGGTTGAACAATGTTTTTTTGTGTTTGTTTCTGGGGGCCATCACCAAGCACACACACACACAAACACACACACACACACACACACACACAAACACACATTGTTTTTCAATTAGGAAGATCTGCTTTTTTGCAGCAGTTTGCAAACATCCAGTAAATTTGATTTGTGTTGGACAGACGGGATGATTGCTGGTGCCAGGCACAGAACAAAAAAGGAATCATGGTTTAAAATGGTTTTCAATTTTTATAACCAGCAGCACAGCACACGAGTTTTGCAAAAACAGAACAGACCCAATCAGCAACATCTGGATGGTGGAATAAATATAAATCTTTACTTTGTAGCGTCATGAAATTTATGGGTCATATTAATAATCAACCTGCAAGCAATTTGATTTAATTGTTGGATGGAATGAGAGCCGCATAAAGCATTTTTAATCTCATTGAACTGGTGTCAATTATTAGTAATGGAATCACATTGTACTTTAGGCAAATCCATCGAACCATCGAACAGGAAAGTTTTAGTAATGAACTAAATTTTATATTTTAGGCTAACCTAAATTCTAAACTTTACAAACAGCTAAATTATGTTTGTTTATGCTAACAAATACAATAATTATTTCATAATGTAATCTTATTTGTCAAACTCTGTCAACTAAAAACTTCTGTTGTTTAGCTATTAAGACCGGATTTTTTTTTTAGGCATTAATAATTATATTTAGCATGTTAAGGCCGTTGCAAATATTTTGTGATGTTTTTTTTTCTTTGCTCTGTCTGTTGACGTCTAAGACCGTAGAAGATCCATCTCGATTTTTGATGTTTATGTCCCTCAACTCTGATCAAAGTCGAGGGAGGAGGGGCAAAAATTGAAATAACAAGCCACGGTATTTTTGCAATTCCGGAAAACGCTTCTCGAATGGAATTTTATGTCAAACATTCATGTGTTTAGTAAATTCACCGTTCAAAACAAAACAATATTTAAAAATGTTACTTTTCGATGATAGTGTTGAAAAGTTCAACTTTTCAGCACCCATTTCAGTGCTGAAAAGTAAAACTTTTCAGCACAGGTATTGAAAGGTATTAATTTTCCTTTCTGTTATTTTTGGTAGGAAAAAGTAGGCCATTTCGTTTCTCCAGAAGGACAGGAAAAGTTGACAGTATTACAGCGGAATTGCAAAAAATATTTTGATTTTTTATGGAATTCCAATGAACAGCACCTTAAAAACAAAGGCCGTGTTACGTTCCAAACATTTTTTTTTTATTTGTATGGAAATTTTGTTGCGAGGGGGGAAGGGTCCAACAATCATTACGTTACAAAAGAACGCTTCTTTAGTAGTTGTGTCTTTTCATTTAATTTTGTATAAAATTTCAAAATAAATATCAGTCATTTCACCCCAACTGTACATAAAAAATATAAAATTCGAAACCGACTTTTTCTGATTAAGCTCAAATTTGGTGGAGCTATTGATACTATCAAAACATGTAAGAATCCCGATTTTGAACCAATTTGGACCACCCCTTCTTATTTAGCACCGCCCCAAAGTTTTGAGATTATCGTAAAAAAAACAAGGTTGTTAACGATAAAATTATCGAGGCTCGATAACGATAACGATAGTTCTTTCCTTATCGTTATCATAATTTCGATAATTCTATCGGCGATAATCTTATCGCCGATAATAGACGATAACTCATTTTCAAAATCTTTCTAAAATCAATTAATTCAACCATATCATAAAAAATTTTCAATGCTTTCACTAATGGGTAATTCTCTACCAACACACATGAAATCAGGAAAAGTTGCCCCGACCCCTCTTCGATTTGCGTGAAACTTTGTTCAAAGGGGTAACTTTTGTCCCTGATCACGAATCCAAGGTCAGTTTTTGATATCTCATGACGAAGGGGTGGTACGGCCCCTTTCATTTTTGAACATGCGAAAAAAGAGGTGTTTTTCAATAATTTGCAGCCTGAAACGGTGATGAGAAAAAAAATTGGTTTCAAAGGGACTTTTTAGTTAAAATTAGACTTCTGATTTGATGGCGTACTCAGAATTCCGAAAAAAGTATTTTTCAACGAAAAAAAAAACACTTAAAAAGTTTTAAAATTTTTCCCCTTTTCCGTTACTTGCCTGTATTTTTTTAAGAAAATGTCATTTTAAGGGAAATTTTATGTACTTTTCGAATCTACGTTGACCAGAAGGTTAATTTTTTCATTTAGAAAAAACATTTTCATTTTAAAATTTCGTGTTTTTTTCTAACTTCGCAGGGTTATTTTTTATAGTGTAACAATGTTCTACAAAGTTGTAGAGCAGACAATAACAAAAACTTTTTTTTTCGTAAAATCGAAATAACTCGTGATGTTTATAAGCAAACCCCTTATGTTTATATATCAAAATTTTTGTAATTGTCTGCTCTATAACATTGTAGAAGATTGCGTAAGTGTTTTCAATATTTTTGTATTTCGTAATTTAAATATTGCTGTACTGCCCATGTTCGCATAAATGTCCCATATGCAAAAACAGCAAGCTGAGAAAAACGCATTTGAAGTTTGTCCCATACATAAGGCTATGTGTTAAGTTCTCGCGAAAAAAATGAATTTCCTCGTGATTTCTAGAACAAAGTACTGGATGTTATATGCTCTTTTGAAAGTGCACACGATTTTGAACCAAACTGCATCAATAACTCAAAAATGATGAAAATGCATATGGGACATTTATGCGATCAGGGGCAGTGTATCTCGAAGCCGTTGCATCGTATCAAAAAGTGGTCAAAGATAAACTTGTAGGAAATTTGACGGGCTTTCCGGAAAAAATACTCTGAAAGAAAAAAACACTCCACTTTTGTGAGATTTTATGATTTTTAAGCTCAAAAGTCAAATTTTAAGGTGAGCCCACGATTTTTTTTCGTTCAATTTTTTTGTCAAAATAGCCTTAGATGTTACAAAAAGACTCGAGAAAAATGCAGGATGGAGCAAACATCCAATTGAAATGTGGTCAAAGACAAACTTATGGAAAATTGGACAAGCTTTTCGTTAAAAATATTTTCGAACCTGAACAATCAAATCTGTCATATAGAAATCGACAAAAACCATCAAAAAACCTATTTTCAACATTTTTATTTTTGAAACCGCTGTAACTCCACATGGATTGGACTTAGGATGATGGTCAATATGGAGACTTTTATGTAAAATTGTCTGGAGAATCGACTCTCGTGTTCGGTTTTTGAAAATGTTGACGTTGAGAGCACTTTTCAAAAAAACAATTTCAGTAAATGATTTTTGTATTTTTTAAAGTGATTTTCTCCATCCTGCATTTTTTGTGAGTCTTTTAGTTTCATCTGAGGCTATTTTCAAAAAAAAAATTTGAACGGAAAACAATCGTGGGCTCACCTTCAAATTGGACTTTTAAGCATAAAAATCAAAAAATCTCATAAAAGTGGACTGTTTTCTTTCTTTCAGTGTATTTTTTTTCGGAAAGCCCGTCAAATTTCTACAAGTTTGTCTTTGATCACTTTTTGATACGATGAAACGGCTTCGAGATGCAGCAATATTAAATTAACGAAATGCAAAAATATTTAAAACGCAAACGCCCTTCTCAAATGTCATTATCAAGTGTAACTGGCTCCATATACACAAAAATGGTTTATATGAGCGTAGGATAGCATGTCTTCAAAGTTTCATTGAAAACGGAGAGGGTTGGGTACAACCGATTCCCTATTTGACATGGAATTGCTCACTCTAAAATTAACCCTGCAAGGTTAGAAAAAAACACGCAATTTTAAAATGAAAATTTTTGTTCTAAATGAAAAAAATGACCCTTCTGGGTCAATGTAGATTCGAAAAGTACATTAAATTTCCCTTAAAATGAAATGTCCCAAAAAATTTAAAGTCGAGTAACGGAAAATGGCAGAGTTTTTAAAACTTTTTAAGTGTTTTTTCGATGAAAAATACTCTTTTTTCGGAATTTTGAGTACGCCATCAAATTGGGCGTCTAATTTTATATAAAAGTCCCTTTGACATCAAATTTCTCTCATCACCGTTTCAGGCTGCAAATTACTGAAAACACCTCTTTTTCGCATGTTCAAAAATGGAAGGGGTCGTACCGCCCCTCCGTCACGAGATATCAAAAAACGGACCTTGGATTCGTGATCAGGGAAAAAAGTTCCCCTAAAAACATACTTTCATGCAAATCGAAGAGGGGTCGGGGCAACTGCTGTGTGAGTTGGCGGAAAATTACCTAAATAACAAAGGATCATTTTTTATCATTGAAAAACCAACTCAAAGTTTCCGAGATATCGCGAGTAGAAAGTAGATTATTTATTTTTCCAACATAGCTGACGACACAACTATTATCCCATTTCGCTGCGAATTTCAAAGTAATTATCACGATTAACTATATTGTGTCGCCCAATCCCCTCGCAAGACAGATAGCCATGACTGGCCATTAGTCGTTCATCCTTAAGACCGACCAAGTCAAAACAACAACAACCAGAGCTCTATCAGCAGACCGACCTCCAATCCGTCGTAATCCCGATGCTCTGTAGTGTTGTTCATCTGGTGGACTTCCGCCACTTTACAAGTTGTTATTGGGGTTGAGCTCGCCCAGTTGGAAATGGCTTCTGTCAGTCTTTTGTGGGGAGGATGAAAAACATGTGGGGTCGCCATTTGTTTGCAATTTCGCTGAAAGGGTGTCCGACGGAAGTCAACACGAGGCAGAGGGCATTTGATGTAGGGATTTAATGAAGGGATAAATGATACCCCTCGCCCTAATTTGTCAGCCCATTTGGATGAAAAGGATTACGGCTTTGTTTGCACTATTTGTGGTTTTGATGGTAGGCTGTTTCCTTTTTTTTTTTGTGACGTGTGTTTTTAACTAGTTGACCACTAATTATATCTGATCAACATTTGACCACATTTCAGCGTGTTTGGATCGTAATTATCGGTAATAAGCAGAGGTACGCACTTTTTAAAACCTGTTATCACGTTTGGCGGTTTAGAATAATGACCTTCTAATGGCGGTTAGTAATTTGCAACATCACGTTAGAGTTATCCTGACTCACAAAAAAATGTTCTAAATTTTCAAAACAGAGTCCTTCAAGTTCCTTTACACAATTAAATCAAAAACACTTTTCGCATAATCCGCAGTAAATCATCAATTTACTAAAACTCCCACGAAAAGCCCCCCAGGATATAGTCTCAGCAGTAAACGACCATCTCCTCATTATCCGCCACCTCAAAAGCTCACGCAGAGAAGTGAATCTTGGTAGGATCTTCTTCTCCTCTCGGTAGGGGTGGGATGAGAACAGCCCATTATCACTGCGCCGTGCCGTCGCTCATCTTTCCCAGCTTTTGCGCTCCGCAATCAACATCCATTAATCTAATTTAACTTTACGACGTCGTCGTCGTCGTCTTCGTCTTCGACTAGGAGGCCCCACCACCACCAGTAACGAGAAATCAGAGATCCGGCGATGACAGTGTCACCATGGCGCTACTCCTTGCAACTCCCTCTTCTCCGCAAGCGTCGCCACCCCGAAATTTGCAACGGAAACAGACTCCAGATTTTCGGAACCAGATACGTACACGGGAAACCGTGGGAAAATGAGAAGCTGGAGCAACAGCAAGAGAGAAGGAAAGAAGCAGGCCTCGGATGATCGAGCTTTGAGATAGGAGCAACGCAGAGGCGGAAGTTGACGTTTGTCCCAAGATGAGATTATCTTAATGTTTTCCAGGAACATTTCGGGGATTCTGTTCGGTTAAATTTTATGCAAAGAAAAGGTCATCTTGCTGTGAATCAACAAGTTTAAACCATAAAATTTTTGTCTCTCAAGCTCAAGCTTTCAGTTACTTTCTATAATTTCCAAATACCAAATACCAAATACCAAATACCAAATACCAAATACCAAATACCAAATACCAAATACCAAATACCAAATACCAAATACCAAATTTTGTTTTTGTTTTTGTTTTTGTTTTTGTTTTTGTTTTTGTTTTTGTTTTTGTTTTTGTTTTTGTTTTTGTTTTTGTTTTTGTTTTTGTTTTTGTTTTTGTTTTTGTTTTTGTTTTTGTTTTTGTTTTTGTTTTTGTTTTTGTTTTTGTTTTTGTTTTTGTTTTTGTTTTTGTTTTTGTTTTTGTTTTTGTTTTTGTTTTTGTTTTTGTTTTTGTTTTTGTTTTTGTTTTTGTTTTTGTTTTTGTTTTTGTTTTTGTTTTTGTTTTTGTTTTTGTTTTTGTTTTTGTTTTTGTTTTTGTTTTTGTTTTTGTTTTTGTTTTTGTTTTTGTTTTTGTTTTTGTTTTTGTTTTTGTTTTTGTTTTTGTTTTTGTTTTTGTTTTTGTTTTTGTTTTTGTTTTTGTTTTTGTTTTTGTTTTTGTTTTTGTTTTTGTTTTTGTTTTTTGTTTTTGTTTTTGTTTTTGTTTTTGTTTTTGTTTTTGTTTTTGTTTTTGTTTTTGTTTTTGTTTTTGTTTTTGTTTTTGTTTTTGTTTTTGTTTTTGTTTTTGTTTTTGTTTTTGTTTTTGTTTTTGTTTTTGTTTTTGTTTTTGTTTTTGTTTTTGTTTTTGTTTTTGTTTTTGTTTTTGTTTTTGTTTTTGTTTTTGTTTTTGTTTTTGTTTTTGTTTTTGTTTTTGTTTTTGTTTTTGTTTTTGTTTTTGTTTTTGTTTTTGTTTTTGTTTTTGTTTTTGTTTTTGTTTTTGTTTTTGTTTTTGTTTTTGTTTTTGTTTTTGTTTTTGTTTTTGTTTTTGTTTTTGTTTTTGTTTTTGTTTTTGTTTTTGTTTTTGTTTTTGTTTTTGTTTTTGTTTTTGTTTTTGTTTTTGTTTTTGTTTTTGTTTTTGTTTTTGTTTTTGTTTTTGTTTTTGTTTTTGTTTTTGTTTTGTTTTTGTTTTTGTTTTTGTTTTTGTTTTTGTTTTTGTTTTTGTTTTTGTTTTTGTTTTTGTTTTTGTTTTTGTTTTTGTTTTTGTTTTTGTTTTTGTTTTTGTTTTTGTTTTTGTTTTTGTTTTTGTTTTTGTTTTTGTTTTTGTTTTTGTTTTTGTTTTTGTTTTTGTTTTTGTTTTTGTTTTTGTTTTTGTTTTTGTTTTTGTTTTTGTTTTTGTTTTTGTTTTTGTTTTTGTTTTTGTTTTTGTTTTTGTTTTTGTTTTTGTTTTTGTTTTTGTTTTTGTTTTTGTTTTTGTTTTTGTTTTTGTTTTTGTTTTTGTTTTTGTTTTTGTTTTTGTTTTTGTTTTTGTTTTTGTTTTTGTTTTTGTTTTTGTTTTTGTTTTTGTTTTTGTTTTTGTTTTTGTTTTTGTTTTTGTTTTTGTTTTTGTTTTTGTTTTTGTTTTTGTTTTTGTTTTTGTTTTTGTTTTTGTTTTTGTTTTTGTTTTTGTTTTTGTTTTTGTTTTTGTTTTTGTTTTTGTTTTTGTTTTTGTTTTTGTTTTTGTTTTTGTTTTTGTTTTTGTTTTTGTTTTTGTTTTTGTTTTTGTTTTTGTTTTTGTTTTTGTTTTTGTTTTTGTTTTTGTTTTTGTTTTTGTTTTTGTTTTTGTTTTTGTTTTTGTTTTTGTTTTTGTTTTTGTTTTTGTTTTTGTTTTTGTTTTTGTTTTTGTTTTTGTTTTTGTTTTTGTTTTTGTTTTTGTTTTTGTTTTTGTTTTTGTTTTTGTTTTTGTTTTTGTTTTTGTTTTTGTTTTTGTTTTTGTTTTTGTTTTTGTTTTTGTTTTTGTTTTTGTTTTTGTTTTTGTTTTTGTTTTTGTTTTTGTTTTTGTTTTTGTTTTTGTTTTTGTTTTTGTTTTTGTTTTTGTTTTTGTTTTTGTTTTTGTTTTTGTTTTTGTTTTTGTTTTTGTTTTTGTTTTTGTTTTTGTTTTTGTTTTTGTTTTTGTTTTTGTTTTTGTTTTTGTTTTTGTTTTTGTTTTTGTTTTTGTTTTTGTTTTTGTTTTTGTTTTTGTTTTTGTTTTTGTTTTTGTTTTTGTTTTTGTTTTTGTTTTTGTTTTTGTTTTTGTTTTTGTTTTTGTTTTTGTTTTTGTTTTTGTTTTTGTTTTTGTTTTTGTTTTTGTTTTTGTTTTTGTTTTTGTTTTTGTTTTTGTTTTTGTTTTTGTTTTTGTTTTTGTTTTTGTTTTTGTTTTTGTTTTTGTTTTTGTTTTTGTTTTTGTTTTTGTTTTTGTTTTTGTTTTTGTTTTTGTTTTTGTTTTTGTTTTTGTTTTTGTTTTTGTTTTTGTTTTTGTTTTTGTTTTTGTTTTTGTTTTTGTTTTTGTTTTTGTTTTTGTTTTTGTTTTTGTTTTTGTTTTTGTTTTTGTTTTTGTTTTTGTTTTTGTTTTTGTTTTTGTTTTTGTTTTTGTTTTTGTTTTTGTTTTTGTTTTTGTTTTTGTTTTTGTTTTTGTTTTTGTTTTTGTTTTTGTTTTTGTTTTTGTTTTTGTTTTTGTTTTTGTTTTTGTTTTTGTTTTTGTTTTTGTTTTTGTTTTTGTTTTTGTTTTGGTTTTTGTTTTTGTTTTTGTTTTTGTTGTTGTTTTTGTTTTTGTTTTTGTTTTTGTTTTTGTTTTTGTTTTTGTTTTTGTTTTTGTTTTTGTTTTTGTTTTTGTTTTTGTTTTTGTTTTTGTTTTTGTTTTTGTTTTTGTTTTTGTTTTTGTTTTTGTTTTTGTTTTTGTTTTTGTTTTTGTTTTTGTTTTTGTTTTTGTTTTTGTTTTTGTTTTTGTTTTTGTTTTTGTTTTTGTTTTTGTTTTTGTTTTTGTTTTTGTTTTTGTTTTTGTTTTTGTTTTTGTTTTTGTTTTTGTTTTTGTTTTTGTTTTTGTTTTTGTTTTTGTTTTTGTTTTTGTTTTTGTTTTTGTTTTTGTTTTTGTTTTTGTTTTTGTTTTTGTTTTTGTTTTTGTTTTTGTTTTTGTTTTTGTTCGGAATGTCACTTTACTTTATTTAGAATTCCAAAAAGGAACTCAAATTTGGCAAACCAAACAAATATTAGACAATTTTCTGCACTGCGCAACCTTCTTTCCCCCAAGATGGAGGCCAAGATGCAGCAGCAGCAGTGACGACGAAAAGGACAAGATAAATGGGCCAAGTTTCGTGATTTATGGTGACTTCCGTTGGCGCGCGCGGCACCCATTCTTGGGGTGGGGTAGGGACTGAGACTTTCCTCTTCTTGTGCCTGCCTGTCTTAATTTGCCCAACCGTCTGTAGTTGGGCGAGGTGAGATGTTTCTTCTTCTCAGAAGGGTCGGGCAGGGGGGCAAGTTCCCACAGCAGTTAGCAGCTATGAACTTAAGGGGTGAAAAAAAGTCAAGAAATCAATTTGTTTCACGTCAGCCGCAAAAAAAACGATTCCGGACAGATTTGGGGACAAGAAATTAGCCAGGGAAAATTGCTGGTGCTGTGTCGAGAAAGAAGAAATTAAAGGGAATCAGTTTTGGAAGATTTTTTTTCTGGTAACTTACAAGAAAGATCGATTCGAGGCGATAATGAAATGATTAATGTGGAAATAATGTCAATTTTTGGCTTGCAACATTGAATACTAAAGAACTTGATGTATTTCTTCAGTGGTGTTTCAACCTTTCCACTCAACTAACATTTTCAATTCCCAAATTCTCAATAGCTCAATCTGGTCAATAGAGCTGGAACAAAGCACAATAACAAATGGTCGCTAATAAAGCGAGCTAATCTTCTTACAAGCGAAGAAAACTTTGCAAAAGAGGAGAAACCCAAACAAGAAAAGAAAAAAAAGAAAACTTTTCCTCGTTAAAGAGCCAGTAAACAAACAATAATACTAAATCTGCTATGCGTTGTTTTCCTTGCTTTCCTGATGGTGCTTTTCCTGTCGATTGGCTGAGACAACTGTCCCGCGGGGTGGAAGAGGGCGAATCACTTGCGAGCGAGCAAGCAAACGAGCTGAGGAACCACTTGTGGAAATGTTATCTGGTTTGCTCATTCTCAGATCCGTTTCAATTTGCGATTTTTTTCGCTGTATTCTTCCCTAGTTGATGGTGCTTTGTTCCTTTGAAGAGTGGTTTGTTTGTTTTGATTTGATTTGATTTGATTTCTTTAGAAAATGCTATTACAATTGTATTTAAGTACAAAAAATATTTTTCATAAAAAAATAGTAAATGGTTTTAAAAGTCCTGCCATTTTTCGTTACTCGACTGTATGTTTTTGGGACATGTCATTTATTGGAAAATTCAATGAACTTATCGAATCTGCAAAAACAAATCGAAGAGGGGTCGGGATTTTTTTTCGATTTCGCATAAGTTGGCGGACTTTTTTAAAATTGTATAGTTGGTAGATATGTAAATAAAAAACACACGTCTTCATTCTTTTATTTCATGACGTGCACTTGATTTATAACACTCACTCGTTACAATGCAGCAGCAGAGAGCTCCTTACTTAACTTGTTGAGTACTCGCTCATGATCGTGAGCGATAGCAGCAAACTTGGCCATTTCTCACTTGCTCTTCACTCACGCCATCGGTGTAAAAATCTTGGCAAAAGTTTAATGCTGGCGCGTGTTGCTGCTGAAACCACGATAAAGTGCCCGTTTGTGATACAAAGTGAGTAAAAAACTTTAAAACGAGAAAAAAAAACAAAAATGAGTGAGAATTTCTTGCTGGAGACAAACAAAGCCGACAGTAGTTCATCAAGGCCAGCGTGAGAAATCCTTCTCAGTTGCACTACAGCAATTACCATCATTAGCACATAATTAGTGGAAGCTCACGATTCTTTGTCGTCGTCATCGTCGTCGCATCCAGTGGGAAGCTTTCCACGCCTCAAGCTGTGGGTGCAATGCAAAAAGCTGAGCTCCCCTTTTGGCCCTTCTCCGAAGGAGGCAACTTCAATCAATCTTCATTGCGTGGTGGTGGGTGGTTCTCTTAATGTTTAAATTGGACGAAATACCATGGAGCTGCTGAAGCGCTCTCCCTTTTCCACAAATGCTGTAAAGCTGATGAATTTAAGAAATTTTAAGAGTTCAAGAGAAGGGTGGGGTATTTGGAGAACTTCAAGTTGAAAAATTATGTTGAAATTTAAACTTTAATTAACGTTTACTGGTTCATAGAATTTTAAGAAAAATCAATATTATTTAAAGTTGAAACATTCTAAATCATATTGAAATTAAAAAAACGCTTCTTTAAATTATCACAAACGCAATCAAAACAGAATTTCATTAAACCTGTTTGCTATCACATCAGCAATAAAAAAAATCCAGCTTCAATCACATCACAAGAAGACTCTTTCTCTTCTTGTTGACAATAGAAACCTTACAAAAAGAGGCCCCACCTCGGTCGCTGTAAGGCCCGACAGCAGTGCACCGTAAACAAGTCGACACAAATTAAAAGTGGAGGACTTTATGATGCCACTTTTCATTTCGAAAAATATCCGCAAACAACATCAAGCCCGCGTGCCCTAGCCTATATTGCATCCGTCGGACTAGGCCCGTCGCAGATGCAGCAGTTCTCCGTGAAATCGGCAAAAATCATAAAATCATAAAATCATAAAATCATAAAATCATAAAATCATAAAATCATAAAATCATAAAATCATAAAATCATAAAATCATAAAATCATAAAATCATAAAATCATAAAATCATAAAATCATAAAATCATAAAATCATAAAATCATAAAATCATAAAATCATAAAAATCATAAAATCATAAAATCATAAAATCATAAAATCATAAAATCATAAAATCATAAAATCATAAAATCATAAAATCATAAAATCATAAAATCATAAAATCATAAAATCATAAAATCATAAAATCATAAAATCATAAAATCATAAAATCATAAAATCATAAAATCATAAAATCATAAAATCATAAAATCATAAAATCATAAAATCATAAAATCATAAAATCATAAAATCATAAAATCATAAAATCATAAAATCATAAAATCATAAAATCATAAAATCATAAAATCATAAAATCATAAAATCATAAAATCATAAAATCATAAAATCATAAAATCATAAAATCATAAAATCATAAAATCATAAAATCATAAAATCATAAAATCATAAAATCATAAAATCATAAAATCATAAAATCATAAAATCATAAAATCATAAAATCATAAAATCATAAAATCATAAAATCATAAAATCATAAAATCATAAAATCATAAAATCATAAAATCATAAAATCATAAATCATAAAATCATAAAATCATAAAATCATAAAATCATAAAATCATAAAATCATAAAATCATAAAATCATAAAATCATAAAATCATAAAATCATAAAATCATAAAATCATAAAATCATAAAATCATAAAATCATAAAATCATAAAATCATAAAATCATAAAATCATAAAATCATAAAATCATAAAATCATAAAATCATAAAATCATAAAATCATAAAATCATAAAATCATAAAATCATAAAATCATAAAATCATAAAATCATAAAATCATAAAATCATAAAATCATAAAATCATAAAATCATAAAATCATAAAATCATAAAATCATAAAATCATAAAATCATAAAATCATAAAATCATAAAATCATAAAATCATAAAATCATAAAATCATAAAATCATAAAATCATAAAATCATAAAATCATAAAATCATAAAATCATAAAATCATAAAATCATAAAATCATAAAATCATAAAATCATAAAATCATAAAATCATAAAATCATAAAATCATAAAATCATAAAATCATAAAATCATAAAATCATAAAATCATAAAATCATAAAATCATAAAATCATAAAATCATAAAATCATAAAATCATAAAATCATAAAATCATAAAATCATAAAATCATAAAATCATAAAATCATAAAATCATAAAATCATAAAATCATAAAATCATAAAATCATAAAATCATAAAATCATAAAATCATAAAATCATAAAATCATAAAATCATAAAATCATAAAATCTGTTATGTTTTTATTATTTTTTTTTATTTTTAGATTTTGAAAGGTTTTATAAAATTTGAAAATAACTTGTCATTTTTGTCATTTTTGTCATTTTTGTCATTTTTGTCATTTTTGTCATTTTTGTCATTCTTGTCATTTTTGTCATTTTTGTCATTCTTGTCATTATCATAAAATCAGTTTAGCTTTTAGTATTTTTTTTCGATTTTTGAATGGTTTTATAAAATTCAAATGAAATGCCTATATTGATATGAGAGAGAATTACACCTTTCACAACTTTGAGCCTTTTTTGTTCCTGTTGCTAGAATAGTCGGAGGCAGACGGTTCCACCACGAAAATGCTGTTGGATGGCAGGGCCTATCCTATCCTGCCAGACTGTGACTTGTCTGTGCAACCTGCAGATGAACAACAACAAGTGCCGTTTATGCTGGTGAACATCAGACCGCAGCTGCTGACGAGAGAGAGAGAGGGCCACTTGACTGTGGCTTGGGTTCAGCGATTCCACTGGTTACTGATGATTCTTTATATTTTTCAACTTTAATTAATGCAATTTTAGTTGATTCGTTTATATTTAGACAAACTTCCAAGTATGTTTGGCATAACTAACTTATTTACTTTGTTCAAAATCCAAACAAAAGTTGTTTGTTCAAACTTTCTTCCCCTAACCAATTCCAGAAATTCCAGTAAGTGACTCCAGGTGGAAGATTGAAAAAAATAACCATTTCCCAAAATCGAAATAGTTTTCAATTCCCGGCAAGCCACAGCAGATCCTGCCCAGCCAAATAAACTTTGTACTTCTTCCGGTTCGGTGGCCCGGTCGTGCACTTTCCTGCGCTGGCAAGTCCTCTGCTAACTGCAAGCCAGCAGGTAGTCCAGGACGGAACATAAATTGCTGTGCACACATCAGAGCATTAGTGGGGTAGTCTGTTTCGGGATTGTTTAGAGATTTTAGGAGGAAGGGGATTTGCAACGAAAACAATGTTACAGTTTAGTGAACAAATAAATAAGCTTGTGTTTTTGTTTGGCTCGCAAGCTTCATTGGGGTTTAAATTTGTAGAATAGTTTGCATACATTGTATTTAAAAGCAGATTAGTAGGAATAAAAATTAATCTCAGCATGAATATACGGACATTCAGTTGAATAAAAACCACGATAAAAGCAAAAAAAGTGCAATTCACGTTATTAATTTTGAACCTTTTCAGCTCCAAACCACATTCACATCTGCAAGATTTTATTTTTCGTTCCAGGTTTCACAGCAGTTGACAGTTTTATTGGCTTGCAGCGGCAGCCACGTTTTTTTTCCTGCTGCTCTACCGAGGTGGACCACATCCAATAACCAATAAAACGCACAACTTTGGTGTTTAATTTTGCAACAAACCTATTCTCCGAAAACCGCATGATTCAGTCGTCGCTCGTACGCTCCAGTTACTTTCCAAGCATACAATGTATGGTTAGTGTGTCCCTTTAATTTATTTAATTTTCAGAGAGAAAAAAAAACTCCATTCTTTAATTTATGAGAAAATATATCTAAAAGGTCAATTCAAACAAATTTTCAATTGATTCTTCTAAGGACACCCTATTGAACTCTTTAGCCTCTCTGCTGGATATTGTCAAGCCAGAAACTCCAGAGCCAAGCTCGCGCGAAAAACGACTGCTGCTAACGGCAGGATCCGATTCCCAGCTATTGTGACTTCCAAAGGTGCCCAAGCTACACAATCGGGCGATTTCTTCCACATCCTTTCGCCCAACACTTTGGCGGAAAATTGCTTCTGGTCTCTTTTTAAGTCACCGACGCCATCGCCAATAACCTCGCCAGCAATAAATATCAAATTAACGATCCTTGCCAAACTTTGGCCCTGCCAAAGTGTCGCGTGTCCACGTGGGAGAGCGCGCTTTCGCGTACAGCTACCAGTACCTTCAGCTCCAAAAATGCGAACATTAAATCAATTATTTTCACACCATTCTCACTCCAAGTCCTCGAAGTTGCTCGAGATAAATGGTACGTGGAACGTGGCAAGTGTGATTCCGGACGTAGCGTTTCGATAAATTAAATCGAAAGCAGGTTTAAGATTTCTGCCCACGTGCATCATGTAACGGAACACCCCGGGTGTCTCACAGCAAGAGTTGAAAAGCAGGTAAGTGGGGTTTCAGGCGTCATCGTGTAAAATTGAAACCGGTGGAAAGATTTGCGAACATGAACTCTCGTTAAACGACTTCAATTATTCAGAGGTGTTCTATATCTCAAAAAATAGACTTGAACCCAACCATGGTGATGGTTTGATTTTGAAACAAGCAAGAATTTTTTATCGGACCACCCTCCTTCTGGACACTACTCTATTTCCTATTTCTATTTTAGCTAAAACTACAGCAATCTTGTACGCTGACTATGTGTAATCAGAAGAATGGTTAAAATATAAAAAAAAAAATATATATATTATGTCTGCCTGTGTGGATCAATCGGACCGCGCACTGGACTCACAATCCAGAGGTCGCCGGTTCGAATCCCGGGGCGGACGCAAAAAATTCTAAGTGTAAATATAGGTATTCGGTGCCCTCTCCCCGTGCCCATACCTTCACACTTAGGAGACCCGGGAGGCGGAGTCTTGTCGCAAAAAGAACGATACACGCCTGTGGATCCGTTGACGAAACCGCAAGGTTTAAGAGGGCCACATTATAAGGTGTTACGTCGATTCCGTTCCGGTTAAAATATCTGCCGCCAAGTTATGATTTTTTTTTAAATAGGGAATTTCTTTAAAGATCGGAATTTTATACCAAACAAAAATTTGAATTCATTTTTTTTATGTAAAATAGAATTTGCAATCGAAAAGTATCCTAAAGATTTTTTGATAAAGGGCTCCGTTTTCGAGATATAGACACCAAAAGTTTAATTTTAGCGAAATATTCGCAGTTTTTCGATTTTTAAAAATAGTGACCATGAGTGACCATGTCTAAAAATATATTTAAAAAATCCGAAAATTTGCTATGAAATTGTCCAAGAGACATTTAAGATTGGACCTCCGGATGCTGAGATACAGCTGCTTAAAGAAAAAGAAACAGGAAAATTGAAGTTTTCGAAGTCTCACCCAAACAATCCACCATAATCTAATGTCGATATCTCCGCAACCAATGGTCCGATTTTAAATATTGAAACATGAAACATTCTTGAAATTTTCCGATCTTTTCGAAAACAATTATTTGAACCAATACTAACACTTCAAAAGCGCGTAATATTGAATGTTTGGCCCTTTTAAAACGTTAATCTTCAGTTGCATCCCTACCTGTCGTCACCACGCTGGATCATCATGCACCGTCAGCAGGATACGGTGCCACGTAGTGCCACGCGGCATAGCAACGCCGGGTTATGCTGACTCGGCAGGACTGTTCAACAAAACTGTCCGCGCAGGTATGCGCGGCCTCTTTCATTCCCGGATCGCCGTGAAGTTAACGTCGTAGTTCATCATTCAATTAAGTGTAATAATAAAAGTGATTTTTTAAAACGTAACCCGCGTCGCGGTTCTCGTAATTGGCGCAGCCGGCAGACACGGATCGAAGGAAAATAGTGCGATAACAGTGGTAGCAGCAGGACTAAAAACTGCAGCATAAGTGGCTTCGTCGAAGGACATCGGCAGCAAGCAGGCGGAGTTCCCAAAAACAACGCTGCTGTGGAGTTGAAGGCCCCCCCGTGCTTTTCCAGACATCCGTGCATCAACGCCCCCCTGACTGTAAGTAAACCGCATTTTTTTTTACCCTAATTAAGTGCGTCCCCCCGTAGTGAAAGTGCGAGGGTAGGAGTTAACGCAAGTCAACTCAAAATCGTGATTGGTTCTTGAGGTTTTCGAACAGCAAAAACCCTTTACGTCCTCCTACAGCACTACCAGATAGGCTGTAAGTGTAGAGATCCGTGGCACTACCAGATAGGCCACAGATTTAAAAATCGTTTTCAAAAGAAAACGTCTGCTAGTAACACTACCAGATAGGTTACTAGTACAGAAATTAGCACACTACCAGATAGGTGCTAGTTTACCACCAAACTAAATAATAAATTACTCAAGTGTGTTTCTGTTATCTGACACCATAAACGTGTCGGAGAAGTCATTTGAAAAGCTTTATGCCCAAAAACAAACGCGAAAAATCCGCCCTCAAAAGAGCGCGTGAATTTTTTCCGCAAAACTTTTCGGACACTGAAGAATCGGATTCTTCAGTTGAGTCGAATCACGATCTAGCGCACATCCCAATTAAGGATACGCCAGAAATAAAGAATCTGACCATCGAATTTAACATGGAACAGATAGGTCAACAACTTGCCGAAATGGCTGCTAACCTGAATAACCTTTTAGCAGAGCAGCAAAGGCAGCAACAGCTCATTAATGCTCTTGGAGCTCAACAAGCTGGCCAAGCAGCTCAGGCACCCGTCGCAATACCTGCAGCGCCGCCGCAACACGCTAACTTTTTTGCTATCCCCGATCCAATTAAACACGGAATCAGCAAATTCGATGGCAACAAGAAACAATTAAACGCATGGCTCTCGAGTGTTGAAACGACACTTCAACAGCTCCAACCATATTATACCGATGACCAAAACGCAATGTTTTTGCGGACAATAATAAATGGGAAAATTGAGGGTAGAGCCAAAGATAAACTTTGCGCCAATGGAAACCCAACCACATTCGAAGAAGTTAAATCAATTTTAATACACCACCTTGGAGATCATCAGGATCTTACGTTTTACAAATGCCAGTTGTGGCAGCATGTTAAAACTCCAAACACAACACTATATAGTCACTATAATAGCATCAAGGAAACAATCCAAATTATTAAAAACTTATCACAACAGGACCCCGATTATAGAACGGCCTGGAACGTAATGAATAAATCGATAGAGCAAGATGCTTTAGCTGCGTTCCTTGCTGGACTCCCGAAGGACATGTTTGGGCATGCTATTGCAGCCAAGCCAGTCAATATCGAAGAAGCCTACGCATTTGTTTGCAAGTTCAAAAGCTCCGAGAATCTCGCAAACAATATAAACAATAGATCATTCAAGAAAAATACTGAACAAAACAAAATCATAACAGAAAATAAACCACAAAAATTTAAGATAAACTCGCATCAACAAAACAATAGTCAAGGTCAACAAAATAAAAACGACGAGCCAATGGAAATCGGGTCGACGAATAGCAGGCTCACTTTGAATCGACGACAATTTAACAATAATGAAAATTTAGATGAAAACACTTCTGAATCCGAAGAAGAAAGTGTTGATCTAAATTTTTGTTGGGCGACAGGAAGTCAAACAGAAACCTAAATTTTTTGCCTTACATCAAAGGTAAAAACAATTTAAAGTTACTAATCGACACAGGTGCTAATAAGAACGTTATTAGACCTGGAATCCTAGAAAAAAGACAAGAAACCAAAGAGACAACAATCAAAAATCTCTCTGGTAACCACAAAATTAAGCTCAAGGGAAAAGAGAACCTTATAGGCTTTGACCTTAAGCCACAAACGTATTTTGAACTTCATTTCCACAATTTTTTCGATGGAATCATTGGATCAGAATTTCTTGCTAAAAACAATGCCGAAATTGACTACGGTAAAAACTCCATTAAATTAGGAAAAACTCTAATCAACTTTGGAAAATACTTCCCAGCTAAACAAATTTTCAATCACACTATCACAGTTAAAACAACAGAAGATGGCGACTGGTTTGTCCCAAAACACCAAAAATTTTTGAAACATACTGTCATTGAGCCTGGATTGTACAAATCCATAAATAATTTTACTACGGTGCGACTTTTATCCTTAACTAATAAACCACCAATCATTAATAACAGTTTAAAACTCAAAGTAAATAACTTTGAAACAATAACACCAATACCAATTAAATCAGATGACGTGATCTGTTCCAATCAGCTCTCAGAACTAATCAGAACAAATCACCTATCCAACTTAGAAAAAGAAACACTTTTTGAAACACTTCTTGCACATCAAGGAGTTTTATTAAAAACTGACGAAAAATTAACAGCTACACCTATTATAAAGCACCAGATAAAAACTACCGATGAACAGCCCGTCTATACAAAATCTTATCGATATCCACAAGCTTTCAAAAAAGATGTTGAAGTGCAAATAAAAGAATTACTAGAGAATGATATTATATGTCACTCTACCAGCCCTTATTCTTCTCCTATATGGGTTGTACCGAAGAAAACAGACGCATCTGGAAAAAAGAAGGTACGTGTAGTCATAGACTACCGTAAATTAAATGAAAAAACAATTAATGACAAATTTCCCATTCCACAAATAGAGGAAATTCTTGACAGTTTGGGAAAATCCGTCTATTTCACAACTTTAGATCTTAAATCAGGATTTCATCAAATTGAGATGGATCCAGAATCTAGATCAAAAACAGCATTTTCAACCGCACTAGGACATTTTGAATTTAATCGAATGCCGTTCGGCTTGAAAAATGCTCCAGCCACATTCCAAAGAGGAATGAACAATATTTTGGCTGAATTTATTGGAACTATTTGTTTTGTTTATTTGGACGATATAATTATTATCGGAAAAAATCTGAAAGATCACATGGAAAACCTGAGTAAGGTTTTAGAAAGATTAGAAAAGTACAACTTAAAAATTCAGCTAGACAAGTGTGAATTCATGAAGAGAGAAACTGAGTTTCTCGGCCATGTAATCACACAAGACGGCATAAAACCAGATCCAGGTAAAATTGAAAAAATTCTGGACTGGAAATTACCTGAAACAAAAAAAGAAATTAAACAATTTTTGGGCCTTTCTGGCTATTACCGACGGTTTATAAAAGATTACTCAAAAATCACAAAACCGATGACTAAATACTTACATAAATCTGAAAAATCGATCGATCTTAAAGACGCAAGTTATAAATCAGCGTTTGAAGAACTGAAAAAAATTATTGCCTCTGACCAAGTCTTGGCATACCCAGATTTTGATAAGCCTTTCATCTTAACTACTGACGCAAGCAACTTCGCTTTGGGAGCAGTTCTTTCCCAGATGCAAGAAAAGGTAGAAAAACCAATTGCATTTGCAAGCAGAACACTTACCAAATGTGAAACAAGATACAGTACAATCGAGAAGGAAGCACTGGCCATAATGTGGGCTGTTCAAAAATTCAGACCCTACATCTATGGTAATGAATGTACATTGTACACTGACCATAAACCTCTTCAATACATCAAAACATGTAACAAAAATCAAAAAATTTTAACTTGGCGAGATGAATTGGAGAATTACAAATTAAACTTTCTCTATAAACCAGGAAAGGCTAACGTCGTCGCCGACGCGCTTAGCAGAAAAATAGAGACAAAGGATGATGAAGATAACTTTGAAGTAAACGCTAATGACATTCTTTCAATTTCAGAGCACTCGTCAGAGGATTTAGATTTATCAACACAATCAGATGATGACACAATCCACTCCGCGGAGGAGTCTGCTGAAGACTATATTCACTTCGTGAGTCGACCTGTTAATTATTACAGGAACCAAATTGTTTTTAAAATTGCACACTTCACTTCAGTCATCCACGAATCTCCCTTCACACACTATCATAGACACACCATCATTCAACCAACTTTTTCGAAGAATGACGTGACAGATTTCTTTAAGAAGTATCACAATGGAAAGCAAACAGCAATCATTGCCCCTGAAAATATAATACAAATAATTCAAGACGTATACAAAGAAAATTTTAATAACAAAGGACATTTCGTTCTTACCCAACTTATCGTGGAAGATGTTTGTAACCACGACAGACAAAATGTAATCATTTCTAAAGAACACGAAAGAGCCCATCGTGGAATTAACGAGGTAGAAGCCCAAATTAAAAGAGCATACTTCTTTCCGAAGATGAGAAATTTGATTAAAATGCACATTAATTCATGCCATATTTGTAACACCCATAAATATGAAAGGAAACCTTACAACATAAAAATTTCCCCAAGACCAGTGACAGAAAAACCATTCACAAGAGTTCACATGGACATTTTCATTATCAATAACAATAGTTTTCTTTCATTAGTGGATAGTTTTTCGAAACATCTACAAATGTATTTCATCAAACACAAAAATTTAGTACAAGTGCAAAAGGCACTAGCCAAATATTTCACTTCATTTGGATTCCCAAACGAAATTGTCACTGATCACGAAACTACTTTTCGATCTATACAACTAAAAAATTATTTGGCACAGTTAGGCGTCGAATTGAAATATGCATCTTCTTCGGAATCGAATGGCCAAGTAGAAAGGACCCATCTTTCCATAGCAGAAATCTTCAACACCAACAAACACAAATTTGCAGGTATGCAAACTAAATCGATTATCAAATTATCAGTAGCTCTGTATAACGATACAATTCACTCTGCAACAAAATTCACCCCTAACGAAATCATTTTTAACCAAAACAACATTGTTAATCCTGGCGAACTTATCGAAAAAGCGCAAGAAATGTTTTTAGAAGCAAGAGTAAATTTGGAAAAAGCTAAAACTAGACAAACCAAGAACAACGATCAAAAAGAAGATCCACCTCAATTGGAGGATGATCAAGAAGTTTTTGTTATACCAAACGTTAGATCAAAAACTGCCCCAAGAGCAGTCATGACAAAAATTAAGGAGGTAAAAAGGAAAACGTTCAAAAACCTCAGAAATGTTAAAAGAAATAAAAGCAAAATTAAACGCTTGAAAAAATAGCCCTCTACGCAGTCCCTAAAAATGCACTTACCCCATAAATAAATGAACTAACCTGCACTAACACTACTAATATTACTTTTTCAGATGATACTTTTCATAATTTTTTACCTTTTCACAACAAGTCTTTGTCAAGAACTAGAGATCAAACATTTGGAAAACAAACCGATTCTGGTGACTAAGCACAAAAATTGTAAAATCCAATCTGGAAACATAAAAATCATTCATACAGTCAATTTAACAGACTTAGAAACAACCATTAATTTACTAACAAATATCGCATACACTAACATAGATGGTAAAAATCAACTAACACAGATAGTAAAATATAAGGTTAAACAACTCTACGCCAACTTCTATCAACTGAAGCCATCGAACCATCGAAGACAAAAACGATGGGACACAGTTGGTACGACCTGGAAATGGATTGCGGGAAACCCCGACGCAGAGGACCTCCGCATCATCAACAAGACACTTCGTCAACTGATCGAAGAAAACAACGATCAGTACTACGTCAACGAACAACTTGGCCAACGCATCCAGCACCTGACAAACAACATCGCGCAAAACCTTGCTGACAACAGGATCATCAAGAACGAGATCGACATCCTAACCATCATCGTTAACATCGACACAGTGAACACCCTATTGACGAACATCCAAGACGCCATCTTGCTGTCAAAAGCCCTAGTTACCAGCAGCAAGATACTGTCTCCAAAGGAAATCCACACGATCAAGCAACTCATCGAACAACAAGGAGTGCTCGTCGAAATGCCAGACGAAGCGTTTAACCTCGTGACGCCCAAATTCACCGTGAGCGACGAGACGTTACTGTACATCTTACAGCTGCCACAACTAGAAAAGGAAGAATCCAAAGTCATACGGATTCTACCTTTAACCATCAAAAATGCTGCTATCAACAATCACCCAGAGTTCCTAGTGAAGACCCGACGAGAACTGTATACCACAACCAACCCGGATGATTACGTTCAACGTCGTTCTTTCATCAAAAAGTTCAACGACGCCTGCATCGCGCCACTTGTACTTGGCACACACAGCCGCTGCAACACAACATCAGACACAGAAACACGCACGAAGTTGTTAACCAACAACTTGATGCTGATCACCAACGCAAAAAACCAACAACTCGACTCCAACTGTGGACCGGATAACCGAACCGTGGAAGGCAATTTGCTGATTTCATTTTCGAATTGCTCAATCATCTTCAACGAGCGAAAAATTTCATCAAGCGAAATGTTCACCCAACCCGACGTCCTGGAAGGAGCACTGCACAACCTCATTATAGAATCGACACAGATCAAAGACCACGACATAGAATCTGTTCACAACAACACAATCGTGAACAGACACCTGCTTCAACAAGTTCATCTGGCTCAGTACAGCAACAAGATGTGGAACTGGGGCCTTCTCAGCGGAATTTCTACATCAACAATTACGCTGACGGCAATCATCATTTTCATCATCATCAAATCGAACTGCATTTTGAGAGGAGCAGCCAAAAAGATCGCCCACCATCGGAACCTGAGAAAATCATCAAACACACGTGTCGCGGACGACACTCCAATACCCCCCGGAGGAGTTGCATCCCTACCTGTCGTCACCACGCTGGATCATCATGCACCGTCAGCAGGATACGGTGCCACGTAGTGCCACGCGGCATAGCAACGCCGGGTTATGCTGACTCGGCAGGACTGTTCAACAAAACTGTCCGCGCAGGTATGCGCGGCCTCTTTCATTCCCGGATCGCCGTGAAGTTAACGTCGTAGTTCATCATTCAATTAAGTGTAATAATAAAAGTGATTTTTTAAAACGTAACCCGCGTCGCGGTTCTCGTAATTCTTCATTAAAAAAAAAATCAAAATATTGTTTTAGAAAAGGTCGGAAAATTTCACGAACGTTTCATGTAGAGCGTCCAATTTCCCGGGGTTACAAATTTCTCGAGAAACGGGAAATTTTCAGCCAATTTCACGGGAAATCCCCGGGAAATTTAAATTTGTATGAACATTGTTATGATCTTGGTTATAATTAACATTATGCATCAAAATTGTAAAGGACAATGTTAAAAATAGTTAAAATAAGTGTGAAGATCAATCAACAGCTTGACTTAGAGCATCCAATTTCCCGTCCCAGGAAAAAAATTCCCGGGAATTCCGGGAATTTCACGAAAAAAATATTTCCCGTTTGTAAATTTCCCGGGAATTCCCGAAATTCAAGCGGAAGTATACATTTTGTTAAAAATAGTTAAAATAAGTGTGAAGATCAATTAACAGCTTGACTGCATGTAAAAAATCATTCAACTACAAGAAAATGTATTTTGGTATTTTTTGATGAGAAATTTTAAACTTGCCTCTATGACCAGTTTATTGAAACAAGAAAATAAAAACATGTAGAAATTATGTTTTTCGTGACAAATACTGGTTTCAGCTCTTGAACAAATGGTAGGTTTCAAGTGTTGGTTTTACCCCAAACAACCCGAAAAACGAAACTATTGGCACTACGCTCCCCGGGGCATGGCCTTCCTCTAACGTGGGATTTCTGCTCCAGCGCCTCTGACGAGACAGGAGAAACCGGGACCGACGTTTTACTTCACCATCCGATAGAAGCTCAGTGGATAAGGCGGGAATCGAACCCGCGTCTCATAACAACCCAATGTTTTCAAATATTTGAAGCAAGCTTTGAATATATTTTTGCATTTTTTTGAGAACGAACAATAGAAGTAATTTTTCAATGTTTTTTTTTTTGTATTTTAATGCAACATGATTTAAATTTTATGATAAATTAACATCATTTCACAAAAAGTCTTCTATTTTTCTCACATTAAACTCTCTAACACCTATACCAGTGCTCCATTATTCTTTTATTTCAAATTGTAATTTCTTTAGTACTAGGTATTTAACCAATTAAATGAATACTTGTTCCACAAATTCGATTTTCATCTCATTTGATCATGGTAAATAGAAACGTAAAAAAAAATCTAAATTTTAATTTGGAGGTAAGGAGTTAATATTGTTTTGATGAAATAACATCAATCTGTTAAAAGCTTACCTAATTGTAATAATTTAATACTCATTAAGAAAGATCTATTCCCAGTTGCTTAAAAAATTAACATTATCAGAAATAATTCTGATATCATAATTTTGATAATCTTTTTAATTATATATTAACCAAACAATACATTTAATTGAACAAAATCATGTTGAGTTTGTTCATTTATTATTTTTTCATGGCATTTTCATTTAATAGTTCCAAAAATTTAAGAAAATGTATACTTCCGCTTGAATTTCGGGAATTCCCGGGAAGTTTACAAATTTCCCGGGAAACGGGAAATATTTTTGTTTGTGCAAGACGTCATTTATGTACGTCCCATATGTGTTTACATCCCGCAAGACAATGTAGTTTAAGTTCTATTGTAACTGCTCAATAAAAGTACTCTGCCTCTTCGCGCGCTGACCACCGTCCGAGACGGTTGGCTCAGCAGTCTCAGCAAATCTATTGTTTTATTCAATTACGAAATATTCTACGCGCCTGGACAACAACAACAACAACACAACGTAGGGAATTCTGAGTCGGCCCCTTGGCCGAACATTGGTGCCGTGACGGAAACGACTCCGAGGAACCCAGGTGAGCCGTGGAATCGGTTAACATCCACAAAATGGAGTCCTCTGAGGCACTTCTCGACGTTCCGGGTGATACTTGCTGCACTCATCGCCAGCAACCCGATCGTCAACGGAAGAGCAAGTGCGTGGATGAGGACCCCTTCTGCTCCACTTCTCGACGTCCCGGATGGTTCCCGCCGCAATCGTCGCCGACGGGCCGGACGTCAACCGAAGAGCTTGTGCTATGCAGAAGGTTCGAGATGCACCATTCAACCACCACGACGACCAGCGAAGAGCACCGCGAAAGGGGACAGCCATTGACGACGTAGCTGAACATGAACTGTGATTCTAGTTTAAGTTTGTGTTTAGTAATAATTTAAAACGTTCGTTTTGGTCCGGGAGTATGTTTGTGCAAGACGTCATTTATGTACGTCCCATATGTGTTTACATCCCGCAAGACAATGTAGTTTTAAGCTCTATTGTAACTGCTCAATAAAAGTATTCTGCCTCTTCGCGCGCTGACCACCGTCCGAGACGGTTGGCTCAGCAGTCTCAGCAAATCGATTGTTTTATTCAATTAAGAAATTCTACGCGCCTGGACTGCAACAAAAACAACACAACGTAGGGAATTCGAAGTCAGCCTCTGGCTGAACAATTTTTTTTTCGGGAAATCCCGGGAATTCCCGGGAAAAATCAAAAAGTATAAAAATTTAAATAACGAGCCCTGGTTTCAACATTTTCATATGCATTATATGCATTATACACCTGTCCAGTTGTTTTGCCATCATTATTTTCCAAAATATCTCAGTATTGACGAAAATTTGATTTTCTACGAAATTTTTTTTTTGCGGTGCTGTACATTGGAATTTCATAAAAAATCAAAACATTTTTAAACAAGCCCAAACATGCTAAATATGATTATCAATGCAGAAAAGTGCATTTTAGATTGTTTTCAGTTGATAAGACTTAAATTTTCATGGAAATTTTGAAGTTTTTTGGAAACATATTTTTTAAGCCCCCTGATTTTTCAGACCTATTTTGAAGGGGAGGGGGGGGGGGGGAGGTGACATAAACTTTGAAAAATATTTGCAACGGCCTTATCAAAAAATCTGTAAAGCGCTTGTTGATGGCAAATTCAATTTTATAAAAAGTTTGAGGTAATTTTTTTTTGTATGACATTTCGATTTTTTTTAAATTAATAACTTGGACGAAGATTTTTTTAACGTGCTTCTCTATGGCTCAAAACTTGCGGGTTTTTTGTCCCCTAAAACATATAAAAAAAATCTCGAAAATCAAAAAATACGTCTTTTGGGAAACTGAGTTTTAGTAAAAAAAAAGTTGATAAAAAATCTATAAATTTATTTTCCGTGTAAATATTTTTTTCTCAACAGTCCTCAACAATATCTAAAACTTTGTCCAAGACACCAAATTGATCAGAAAATTCACTCAAAAGTTACAGCTGTTTGAATATGTACGTACCATTTTTGTATGGACAGCTGCCGAAATTGTATGGAGACTTGTAAGGGTGAACCAATGACACAAAATAGCTTCTTTGTTCATAGGGAAGGCCCCCACAAAGTTTTAGCCAAATAAAAAAATACAAATAAAATCCATTTCCAGGTTTGGTAGAGAATTGCTCAATTGTTTTTTTTATTTAAACATGATTTTTGAAAATTCTTTTGACATTACTTAAGATAGGAAAAAAAAACATAGCTCTGATACCAAATTTTGCACCATCCTAAACTCTAGCGCAAAAGATGTCTCGTCTGTCCCCTAAAACATGTTCAAAAAATAGTAAAAGCAGTATTTTGAGAATCCGACTTGAATGGATTTAAAGTCGAAATAATAAAAATTGGAAGCTTTTCCCCGATAATATTTTTTTTGTAAAGTCCAATTTATAAGCTGTTGTAGGTTTGCCCAAGACACTTTATCGTTCAAGATATATGCCATCTCATTAAACAGATTTTCACATAACTATTTTTACTATCATATGGAGACTTCTTAATATTATAAAAAAAACTAGTGATTTTCCCGTTGTATCTAGCATCATGAAAATGTGAAGGCATATGAATTCATAGTTTAAAATATGAACAATGTTTAAGTAACGAAAAAAAAACTGAAGATAAAAAGCAAAAAGGTTTTCAATTATTTGTAAACCAAATGTGATTATTAAAAGAAAGATTCAATTTTAAAAGCTTATGATAAAAAATGTTTTTTTTTTTTGCAAAAATAAAAAGTTTAATTACAAGTCTTAGTCTCAACATTTAAATGCAAAAAGTGTTTCAAAATATATTTTACACTGGTTCAGTGATTTTCAATCATAGTTTTCAAATAAATGTAAGATTTTTCGAAAATATTTTTATTGCCAAAAATGCTAAAATTGATTCTAAACGCATTCTGAAGTTTTTTGAATCCAGGTAACTCTCGCAAAGTGCGTTCCAATTTACAATTAGCTTAAACAAGATTGCAAAAATATTTTGTCGTTTTAGAGTAATCGAAGAAATACAAAGCGTAACGTGACACTATGCGAGGTTTAACTGTAAATATTTTTGTCCGCTGATTTTTCGGGTTTAACATTGAAGGGGGGTGTCAAAAAAATTAAATAAAATTCGTACCAAGAGAAAATTCAATTTGTGAAACGCAGAGATTTACTTTACAATGGAATCGTTTTTTCAAGCATTACTGTTGAAGTAGAGCAGTTCTCTAGGAATTCGGTCATTCGATTTTTTTTTGTATTTTTTAATCCAACTAAAACTTTTTTGGTGCCTTCGGTATGCCCAAAGAAGCCATTTTGCATCATTAGTTTGTCCATATAATTTTCCATACAAATTTCGCAGCTGACCATACAAAAATGATGCATGAAAATTCAAAAATCTGTATCTTTTGAAGGAATTTTTTGATCGATTTGGTGTCTTTGGCAAAGTTGTAGGTATGGATACGGACTACACTGGAAAAAAATGATACAAGGTAAAAAAATTGGTGATTTTTTTATTTAACTTTTTGTCACTAAAATTTGATTTGCAAAAAAACACAATTTTTATTTTTTTTATTTTTTGATATGTTTTAGAGGACAAAAAATGCAAACTTTTCAGAAATTTCCAGGTTGTGCAAAAAATCATTGACCGAGTTATGAGTTTTTTAATCAATACTGTTTTTTTCAAAAAAAATTTTTCAACTTCATTTTTCGATGTAAAATCGAATTCGCAATCAAAAAGTACTGTAGTAAAATTTTGATAAAGTGCACCGTTTTCAAGTTAAATCCATATTTAGGTGACTTTTTTGAAAATAGTCGCAGTTTTTAATTATTTTTAATTAGTGCACATGTTTGCACACTTTTGAAAAAAATATTTCTGAAAAGTTGAGAAAATTCTCTATATATTGCTTCTTCGGACTTTGTTGATACGATCTTAAGTTGCTGAGATATTGCAATGCAAAGGTTTAAAAACAGGAAAATTGATGTTTTCTAAGTCTCACCCAAACAGCCCACCATTTTTTAATGTCGATATCTCAGCAACTAATGGTCCGATTTTCAATGTTAATATATGAAACATTTGTGAAATTTTCCGATCTTTTCGAAAACAATATTTTCAAAATTTTCAAATCAAGGCTAACATTTCAAAAGGGCCAAACATTCAATATTACGGAATATTAAATTTTTCCACCTTTCAATTTTTTTCACCGTCAATCCTGCTGAATTTCCCACGACCCACTCCATTCAACCGAAAACATGTTTGCTCGTCTGTCTGGCTGTCACCATTGATTCTACCAGAATACACGTGCTGGTTCCGCCCATCATCATCCATCCGTCCGTCCAGCCACCCAGCCAGTTCAAATTTCAACGAACCACACGAACCGATATATGTATATGTATGGATGTATGACATGCCGGAGAAAAGCGATATCGCGTATTCATCCTATTTTGCCAGCCCGGCTGTCCCGGCTGAATTTTCCAAAACCCGCGGCCATTCAAATGATAATGAGCTTTCGCAAAATTCAGATCGTCGCTGCTCCGATTGGGATGCGAAACGAAGTGGAAGTCTGGGAGTGAGTGGAAGAGTGGATTTGCTGATATGTGAGCTTCATAACAGTACCCACCACCTCCCACTAACTTAGTACTGCGTGCTGCATAAATTCAGGATAGAGGGAAAATTTATTGAGTGCAACTTTTATCCGGTTGGAGTGGTACTTTGTCCGCTGATATTGTGCTTGTTATGATTTGACAGTTTGTGTTGTGGTTTTTTTATATTGTTAAGCGGTGCAACATTAAATTTGAAGGTAGGTGTATGTATTGCCATTCTAAGAAGAGTAATTTTTGAACACATCTTTCAAAATTCCAAAATTCACAAAGAATTTCCAGCCGAACAGTTTTCCCTTCACCATGATTGCACATTTACTCGGTGAAAACTTTATCTGACGTTCGTATTTAAACCTCAGAACTTCACCCTTTTCACAGTCGGTCTGGTCTGCTCGGTGGAGCTCCTTTTCATAAAATCATAATTACTAAGCGGAAACACACATTTTCTCGCCCCGTCAAACCACACTGCCGCATGTGAGAGAAGAACAGAATCTCCAGCCAGCCGCACAGTTCACATACTCAACGTGGCAGAAGAAGGGTATTGTTATGTTGCACCGTTGTTGGTTGGTTGGCTGGTCTCTTGTCTTCTTGGGAAATGAGAATAGTTTTCCAGGTTGATTCCGAGAGGTGGAGGACCCCTTTTCTTGTGGTTGTTGAGTGGAAAAGTGGTTAAAGAGTAGAGTTGAGTTTCAGTGAAACGACTTTTTAAAAGTTCCTAGCATTTTCATTGATTCAAATTTAATCATAGGAATTTGAAGACGAAAATGATGACCTATTTTCACTCAATCAAGTGAAACTGAAAGAAAATTAGACACGTAACTAGAAGCTCACTGAATCACCATAATTTACGTATCGCTTGCATCGAAACAATCGCTAATGATTAGCATATTGTGTTGGCTATAGGTTTCCGAATGCAGGATCAGATTTGCGCGCTTACTTCCGCCACTTTGCCTCGAAAATCGGATCAACTCGGATGTGGATTACTAATTCTAGGGCCGCCACCTCCCACTCACTGCCAATCAGCGTCGAAATGCTCGGCGCATGCTAATTAAGTGGATAATTAAATAAATTGTGGAAATTAAATTATTTGCACTGTTTGACCTCCCCTCCGCGTGCAGAGCTTTATCGCGCCACATAAATCATGCAGGGCTTCGGTCACGTGTGAGTTTCTCTGTGTGTGCGATTTGCGAAACGCATTTAGGGGTGAAATTAGGCCAATCCACTCACTCACTGACTGGGAAATAAGCTGTGCAGTTTGTTAGAGTGGGTTGGCTAAAATGAGATTTACAAAAGGATTATTTCAATCCAAAGTGTAGAGAAAAAATTTCTCTCCGATCATGCTCAAAATTTGGAGGAACTTTTTTTTTCAATAAACAAATGTAAGAATACAATTTTTGTATTGTGCCAATCTTTTTGGCTCCATCTCTTAGCTTTGCATTTGTTGATATTTTATTCATTAAACAACTTAACTAGGATACATACCTCCTACATAATTAGTGATATTTTAATACAGTCCAAACTCGATAATCCAAAGGCCTTGGAAAAACTTCGATTTTTTTCTATTATTTTTTATTGTCGAGTAAAAAGTACGACCCCCAAACTACACTAAAGTGATTTTGATTTTTTTTTTTAATCCAAGATGGCAAGGAGAGATTTTTATTTTCATCGATTTTAATTCTTTGTTAGGCTATATCTCAGCAACTAATGCCGGATTTGTTTGTATGTATTATAGGAATTTCTCAGCGTTTCAGAAATATTTTTTTTATGTGCTTTTCTTTCAGGAGCTTTTCCAATAATAGCGATAGTTCGATGATTCTATCTGCGATAAATTTTAAAATCATTCTAAAATTGACTAAATCCATCAATTAAGTTTCAGAGCACGAATACTAAAGAAATTACAAAATACCATATTTTCGAAAATACTCAAATTTTCATTGAAGATTTTAGAAAAGTACTCAAATTTTCTCAAGATACTGTATTGTTTCAAAAACACTCATAATTTGTAATATCAAAAGTAACGAAATTCTAGAAATATCAAAACTCAATCTTTCAAAATTTGCAGTACAGATATCAAACGATGAGAAATTTTGGTTATTTTTTTTCGGCGAAATTGTACAGAATGATGCAGAATGGCCTAAATCATGGCTTCAGGCTGCCTAATTCGAATATTTAACCCTCTACAACCCTACCCTGCCTCGGCTGTAAAAAAATCGCCAAAAATCATTTTTTCAACCAATTTATGATCTTCAAAAATCACTGGAAAGAAGAACTCTTAAAATTATAGACAGATTAATGGTTGGAAGTTTGTCTTGTTTTTTTTTTCGTGACTTTGCCAATGTTTTTAAAAAAGTATTTTTTTTGTGGGGCAAAGTTGAAGGAGGGGGGGGGGGGACAAAAACATAAGAAATCATAAAATTGAACTCACAAGCCATGGTAGTAACATTTCAATGAGAAAAGTGTTTTCAAATACATTTTTCCCTGCCCCATTGTTTCGCAATCAACAGTTTAAAAAATATCTGTATCTGAATTTAAAAAAAAAATTTAGAACGAACTTTAACATGTCAAAAATAAAAATAAACACAGGACAATGCAGCTTAAAATATTTTCAGCTGATTGCATTCAAAAGTTCGATTTTCCCCCCGCTTTTTTATACCGAAGGACGCATTCTTTACAATTTTAACGATAATTAGCCATTCTATAACAGACATTAAAAAAAACACAAAATTTAAAAAATGACTGTTAAAACATGAAAAAAAAAGAAAAGAAAAATGAAATCATATGAAGTGGTTGAATAAGCCAAATACTACCAAAAATTAAATAAACAAGATAAATGCAAATTAAAGCACTAAAAATAAAACAAGAATAAAATAAAACAAAAAAGTAAAGTTTTTCGTAAAACAAAAAATGCTCAAAAACACCTCCTGAACAAGGAAAAAGTAAAAAATATTCGATAAAAATTTGGGCAGTAGATTGTTAAGTAATTTATAAAAATAAGTATTAAAAAAGTATTGCAAAAAATCTGAAACAGGCAAAATGCATGCATACTACTAAATCGCAAATTATGAAAATCTGAGTCTTTTCGAAAAAATATTTTGTGAAAATTTTAGTATTTCTGTCAAAAAAACTTTAAAAGCAAGCATTTGATAAAAATCTGTTGAAAAATTTAGTATTTTCAAAAAAAAATTTGTAATTTGTGAAAAGTTGAGTATTTTACATTAAAACTTCAAAAACTGAAAATCTTAAAAATGTCGCTTTGTACATTTTATCAAAAAATAAATGTGAGGTACTTTTCGATTGCATTTTTGAATTTGATTAAAAAACAGATTTTCGATAATTTTTAACACTGGAACGCCCAACGCATGTCCAACTTACACGGACGCCCAAGCCTCCCAAAACAGGTGGAACGGTAACTTCAACTCGCTGGTTCTCGGGCATTACTCAACCAATCGGGACGATTCTTGTTTCCAGTGATTTGTAAAAATGTCTAGATGATCCTAAAATTTTGCAGAACTTGATTTGAACGAGGAATTTTTGGCGAATTTTTTTTTACACGCGAAAAAAAAAGTTGGAACGATGTTTTTGATCGCAAAAATTACAGATTTGATCAAATTAAGTTCTACAAAGTTTTACAAACATCCTAACAAATCACTGGAAAAAAGAATCATCTTGATTGGTTGAGTTATGCCCGAGAACCATTGAGTTGAAGTTACCGTTCCAACTTTTTTGGAGCCTTGGGCGTTGGAATGTTAAGAAACACTTTTCTTTCAAAAAATAAATAAATATCAAGGTTGTTAACGATAAAACTTTCGTCAGGACGATAACGATTATCTATTGTTATCGTTATCATTATTCTGATAATTCTATCGGCGATAATTTTATTGACGATAACGGACGAAAACTTATGTTAAATATATTTCTTAAATTGACTAAAACTAACCCAATTTTGTTGAATTATCATGCTTCCTATTAGTAAATATTTGTTTAATATTATGATAAGTTTCAAAGAATAATTACTTTAAAAAATCACCAAATGCGGTATTTTTTTGAAAGTACTCATAACAATTTGCATAATTGGTATCAAATGATTCAACATTTTGCATGCATTTTTACTGTTTAAGAGTTTTTTTTAATGAAATACAAAATTTTTCACAAAATACCGTATTTTCTCGAAAACACCCAAATTTTATAATTCGCAATATGGGGTTTGAACGAATCGAAATTTTGCATAAATTTAAACTGTTTAGAGTTTTTTTTAATGAAATTCTATAATTTAAATAATATCGTATTTTCTCGAAAATACTCAAATTTTCATAATTCGCAATATGTGTTTTGAACGATTCGAATTTTTTATGTAAAAACTTGAATGAAATACTAAAATTTTCAGAAAAAACCGTATTTTCTAGGTAATACTAAAATTTTTATAATTCGCTATATGGGTTTTGAGTGATTAGAAATTTTATATGTATTTAAACTGTTTAGAGTTTTTTGAATAAAATACTAATATTTTCAAAGATACCGTATTTTCTCGAGAATACTCAAATTTTCATAATTCGCAATATGGGTTTTGAACGATTCGAAATATGTTATGTATTTAAACTGTTTTAGAGTTTTCGGAATGAAATACTAAACTTTTCAGAAAATACCGTATTTTTTAGGAAATACTCAATTTTTTATAATTCGCATTATGGGTTTTGAACGATTCTAAATTTTGTATGTATTTAAAACTTTTAGAGTTTTTTGAATGAAAAACTTAATGTTCACAAAATACCGTATTTTCTAGAAAAAAAATCACATTTTAATAATTCGCAATATGGGTACCAAACGATTCAAAATTTTAATTGTATTTTAACAATTTTCGAGATTTTTGAATGTAGCACTAAAATTTTCACAAAATAGCGTATTTTTTCAATAATACTAAAATTTTTGGAATTTACAGTATGGGTATCAAACGATTCGAAATTTGGCATATATTTTAACTGTTTTAGAGTTTTTTTTAAATGAAAAAGTAGGTACTATTTCGCTTCTTATAATACCCATATGGGTCATTCCATCTCAACTGTGCACGAAAAAGTGCAAATTTGAAAATTACCCTCTCCGATCCTGCTCAAATTTGGCTGAGCTGTTGATACTATCAAAACATGCAAGAATCCCGAATTTCATCCAAATCGGACCACCCCCTCCATTTTTGTACCTCCCCAAAAAATTGACTTTTTGGCGATTTTTGGCCAAACCTCCTAGTTTCAAACGGCGATAGCTCAGGAACCACAAATCTCAGAAGGTCGTTCTTGGACTCAATTTTGAAGGAAATCGGACGTAGAATCCATTTCCGTGATCAAAATGTTGATTAATTTATTTTTTCTACCTGTATTGCGCAATTGAAAACATTAAACGGCCGTATCTCAAAACACCCCAACTTATTTTTTTTATTTGACCTCACCATCGTGTTCTCCGGCCAATTTTACATAAGAATCACCTATCGACAGAAATGAATATGTTTCGTTCCAGAGATATCGAATTTTAAAGTTTTGCGTTTTCGAGATTACCTGCATCAGCTTCATTCGCCGCATCTGCTAGAAGCACACAGGCGGGCTGATCAATAACTGATAACTGGCCATTTATTGAAATAATATTTCATCATAAATAATCTTCATCAAATTGAGCAAAAATTAACTGTATAATACTGTAGGAAACTGAAGTTTAATCGCAAATGTTTATCTGCTCAAAAAAATTAATGAAGTGGAGCAAAATAGTGCCATTCAGCAAAAACCCCAAAACCTGCTTTATTATTATTATTATTATAGTTTATTATTGACACTTTACCATAATTCTGATTTATGGTTTAGATTGATCATATTAAATCAATTTTTATATAGTGAGCCAGCTCCATTTCATTAAAATATGATTTTGGTCAAGGTACATTTAATTAAAAAAATCCTTATACGTGAGGACAGCAGCCGTATTGTGTTCCAAGAATCCAAGAATGATAGATGAAAAAAAAACACTGTTGTTCGGACGGAGACGAAATCATCGCAACTAAATTTGGAGAATAAGCCGCTTTGCAGCAGATCAAACTTTGTGATTTTCTTACATTTTTCAGTTTTATACATTCCAGAAATCCTTTTCCTACTCTTTGTGATCGTCCTTCACTAGAGTACAACGTATCAACAAATTTTATTCATTTTAATTCATAGTTTTACTCAATAATGTATCGTGCACTTATTTTTCAGTGTTACTAACAAGATTAATTCTCGGGTGAGTTTTTAAAAAGCCGTAAGAGCCATTGTGACCTCTGACACTAATTTTCGTTTTTCTAGAAAGGACTTTGTTTAATAATGGCTCTTACGGCTTTTTGAAAACTAATCCGAGAATTGCATTTTCCTCGCGCTCCGTCGGAATCCAATTCTGCCCTTTACTGTGTGTCGTCATTGCTCTGTCCAGTGGGTTAACACAGAAATTCACTTCATTAATTTTTTTGAGCAGATAAACATTTGCGATTGAACTTCAGTTTCCTACAGTATTATACAGTTAATTTTTGCTCAATTTGATGAAGATTATTTATGATGAAATATTATTTCAATAAATGGCCAGGTAGCAGTTATTGATCAGCCCGCCTGTGTGCTTCTAGCAGATGCGGCGAATGAAGCTGATGCAGGTAATCTCGAAAACACAAAACTTTAAAATTCGATATCTCTGGAACGAAACATATTCATTTCTGTCGATAGGTGATTCTTATGTAAAATTGGCCGGAGAACACGATGGTGAGGTCAAATAAAAAAAATAAGTTGGGGTGTTTTGAGATACGGCCGTTTAAAGTTTTCAGTTGCGCAATGCAGGTAGAAAAAATAAATTAATCAACATTTAGATCACGGAAATGGATTCTACGTCCGATTTCCTTCAAAATTGAGTCTAAGACCGACCTTCTGAGATTTGTGGTTCCTGAGCTATCGCCGTTTGAAACTAGGAGGTTTGGCCAAAAATCGCCAAAAAGTCAATTTTTTGGGGAGGTACAAAAATGGAGGGGGTGGTCCGATTTGGATGAAATTCGGGATTCTTGCATGTTTTGATAGTATCAACAGCTCAGCCAAATTTGAGCAGGATCGGAGAGGGTAATTTTCAAATGCTGTTCCGCTTCAGATGGAATGACCCATATTGCAAATCATGAAAATTTTAGTACTTTCAATTGAATACGGTTTTTTGTGAAAATTTTAATATTTCATTCAAAAAGATCAGTTAAAACATACAAAATTTCAAATTTTTTGATACCCATATTGCGAATTATAAAAATTTAGTTTTTTCGAGAAAAAACGGTTTTTTTTTAAATTTCAGTATTTCATTCAGAAAAATCCAAAACAGTTAAAATACATGCAAAATTTCGAATCGTTCGATACCCATTTTACAAAAAAATAAAAATTGAAGTACTTTAAAAAACAGTATTTTGTGTTTTTTTTTAGTATTTATACTTTGAAACTAACCATGTTATCAAAAAACTATTTACAAAGAGAAAGCTTGAAAATTCAACATAATTTGGTTGGGTTTACTCAATTTTAAAAACATACGATCGATTAAAATTAAAATTATTAAAACATGTCATTATAGTTATAGTTAGATGATAATATTATCGACCATTATTCAATCGATTTACAACCTTGATAAATATGCTCAATTAGACCAGATTGTGGAATCTTAGAGAACACTCATAATTTTAGGTCAATAGTTTATAAGACTATACAAATGTATATTTTTTTCACATTTCTATGAAATCGATTAATTATTATTGTAAGGTTTTGAACACCTTCCTTGCATAGTGTTCTTTGCAACTTAGTTAACTTTAAAAAAATGCGTAAGTTTTGAAAATTGATCTTTTCAGCAAATGTTGCTTCAACATTTCATATATTTTTATCGCCAAATATATAAAAAAAAACTTTACGGCTCGCCACAGCTTCCTAAACCTCATATTTGGCCCGTTTGGCCTCTTGGTGTAGAAGGACGAATTTAAAAGTTTATTTTCGACTTATTCCTCATTAAAATAAAACAACTGTAAAAAATCCGGTATTTTTTCTGTTTTAGGTGTATCCTTTTCTGCATTCGTCTAACCTCACCCAAAACATAGCAAAAGATGCTAAATGAATCCTAAAATTCCCAAGCAAAATAATCATTAACAGAAGTATCAGAACATTGTATTACTGTCGATTTAAAAGGCTTCGATTCTCAAATTTTAATTGATTGTGATGACCTGTGGCAATGCTTTTTTCACTATTTTGCTGTGCAATTATACAAAACTAAGTACCGTTTTTATTTAATTAGGCGCATACTTTTTGATCACTTCTGCACCTCTTACTCCTAATTTTTGGTTTTTTTTTTAATAAAAAAAATCACAAAAATACCATATAACCAGCTACACAACTTGCATAAATTTTTGTCCATTTCACTCAAATTTAGCCAACCCTTCGAACGCTTAATTGAATTTGGTCCTATTCAATTACATTCGAATCGATTTTATCTGTTGTGTGCATCTACGTTTGGTTACCAAATCGACTGCTTACTGAATTTGGCACTCACTGGAAAGTCTGTACCGTTGTGCAGATATAGTAACAGAATTGTACGATATTTTCAAATTAAATAATAAAAAAATCCTGTTTTTTTTTAAATTCTTAGAATAGGGAATTTTTGTTGAAATTTCAGCCATCTAATTTAGTGATAAGAAATTGACGATGTCAAAGCTCGACAATCTTCACAGCAAAAAGTTCTTCTTTGATCACTGATTAGCAAATGTGCGCTGGAGGACCTTTACAACGAACAAATTTTCATTTTCCATCCCTCAACAACCATTAAACCCCTCCCCACCCGGAAGGCATACATACAAACACCGGCCACCAGAATCCTCCCAATAGCTTGCCGATATCCTGAAGCACTTTCATTAATCGCATTGTTAGCGGATCGAATCGGAAAACTTTTAATTAAACCCAAGCCTTACACCAGCGGTTCGATGTAATGAGAAGACACTTTCGCTACAGAGCTGTGCGAGAAAATTCAAAGTTGAGTCCCGACGACCTTCGCCGAAATTCCGAATTTCAAACGCTGTCCGCAAAAAAAAAGAGCTCGCACACCGATGCACCCACCGAGGAATGTAGGTCTTGATTAAATTACCTTAATAAAATCGTGGAAAACAGTCGTGCAGGAACTTCGCATGCAAAACTTCCGAAATATTTGTTGGGAGCTTGCTTCGAAGAAGCTTTCCAAGTTCGGTGATGGCACTCACTTGGGTTCATTCTCCGGGATGCTTTCGGCTGAGTGTGAGTGCATTTTGTTTTGGTACTCGTCGTGGGTGCGAGAAAAGCTTCGGGTTTTGGTGAGAGTGAGTGGGGGAGCTGTGAGTTCTTGGAGGGAAATCTTGCCATTTTTTAGGAAGCTTTGTCCGTCTTTGGTTCAGTTGTTGGAAGGATGTCGGAGGACGTGCGTCATAGACGGATTGCTATAATAATTCCTTTGTTTTGTTTGCAATTCGATATTGTGATCTTCAAGTATAGTTTGCAATTTTCATCAAAAAATCTAATTTGTTTGCTTTGTTTGCTTACGACATTTCAGGATGGGAAACGGTCATAAGACAGAGACAAATTTCATATTTAAATTTAGTTAAATTAAAAGTTTGAGCAAATCTGCCACATTTCCCAGTGTTAAGAAAAAAAAATAAACAATGCAAATCAATGGACCAAAGACAAAAAATCATCAAATAGTTTGTCATTTGCTGCATGCAAATGCATAAACATTATTTTTTATGAAAGTTGTAAAAAAAGAAGTTGAACATTGAATTATTGGTCCACAAACCATTCAAAATATGTTTTCAGTGGAATAGGAAATCATGCTTAAACATACTTATTTAGAATATCTTGTGTAAAATAAAATAAAAAGAAAGTTTTGGAAGCTTCTACCAGATTTTTTTTACAGTTTAAGGTGAAACCGTTGATCATTTTCGAAGAAAATGGATCATCACTTTAAAATATTCTGTATTAAATTCAATTTAACGAAGTTCAGCACCAAAAGAAATCAGCGTGTGCCGGTTGTTGCCTTTTTGAAGCCACTGAAAGAATTTTTAATCTAAATCAATTGTGCTTCAAAATTTATATAATTTTGTGGCACAGTCATTGACGTCCTAGTTGGCAATCATTGATTAATGATGATTTCCATAACTTTACCGAAATGGGATAATCGTTACCAAAAGGAATCAGCATGTGTAGGGCACTATTCTAAACAACTTGTTGAAAGAATTTTGTCAAAATATTGAAAGTGACGCAAAATTTATATCTTTGGACGAAAAATCATGACAATGATGGAAGTCTTCACGTTAAAAGAACTTCAAATTTGTATTTGAATGTTAAAAAAATCTAGAATATTTATTTGTAAATATTAATATAAGAATTTTAAATTCAAAATAGAAATTACCGTTGAAAACCAGTAATCAATGACAAAAAATGTTTGGAAAGATCAAACAGTCAGTTCTTGAGCTTTATTTTTTTTCTTGAACTTTAACGCGAAATGATCAAAATTCATTTGGCAGTATAGTATTTTTAGGAAATCGTATGGTCTTGTAATCGTAAAACAAAAAAACCTAAGTCAATTTTGTTTTTAAGGTATGATTTATAAAATCACTTTTTTTGCAAATCTCTACTGTTTGCAACTTACATCCAAAAAGTGCTCTATCATAATATTTTTTTAAATATTTTTGTTAAACATAGAGGTCATATGAGCTTTTTTGTTAAATATGATTTTAAGTTTTTTTTTTAACTCTTGATTTCCTGATTCATAGTAATATTATTGTTTTTTGTAAAAACTCAAAAATAATCATTATTTTTATATTCAGTTTCTCAACCTTTTTTCGATCTGTTTACCCCTTGGCTAAATGCAAAACCTTACAAACATTGAACAGAATTTCGATTGCATTTCATTTTTTTTTTCAAGTAATTGTTTTGTTTAAATAACTAGTGCTAAAAAAATCCAAAATAATCTAACATTAAAAATAAACAAAGTTGTTATCCATTTGCATATTTTTCAAGAACTACTCATTTTGAAAAAAATGTGTAAATTTACTTGACTTGTTATTTGAGCAATTCCATGTCAAATAGGGAATCGGTTGTACCCGACCCTCTCCGATTTCAATGAAACTTTGTAGACATATTATCCTAAGCATATATAAGCCATTTTTGTATATATGGAGCCAGTTACACTCGATAATGACATTTGAGAAGGGCGTACGTGTTTTCAATATTTTTGTATTTCGTAATTTAAATATTGCTGTATCAAAAAGTGGTCAAAGACAAACTTGTAGGAAATTTGACGGGCTTTCCGAAAAAAATACACTGAAAGAAAAAAACACTCCACTTTTATGAGATTTTTTGATTTTTAAGTTTAAAAGTTAAATTTGAAGGTGAGCTCACGATTTTTTTTCGCTCAAATTTTTTGTGAAAATAACCTAAGATGTTACAAAAAGACTTACGAAAAATGCTGGAGCAACCCCCCAAAAAAATACAAAAATCATTTACTGAAACTTTTTTTTTTGAAAAGTGCTCTAAACGTCAAAATTTTGAAAAGCCGAATACGGGAATCGATTCTCCAGACAATTTTACATAAAAGTCTAAATATTGACCATTGTCCTAAGTCCAATCCTTGTGAAGTTACAGCGGTTTTAAAAATAAAAAGATTGAAAAAATAGGTTTTTTGATGGTTTTCAGCAATTTCTATATGATGGACTTGATTTTTCAGTTTCGAAAATATTTTTACCAAAAAGCTCGTCCAATTTTCCATAAGTTTGTCTTTGACCACATTTCAATTGGAAGTATGGGCTTACAGATATAAGCTAATTTATTATCCAGGTTACTTTACTGCACTGAAAAAATGTTATGTTTGAATTATGAGCAATGTAATAAGCTTATATCTGTATGCCCATACATCTAATTGAAATGTGGTCAAAGACAAACTTATGGGAAATTGGACGAGCTTTTCGGTAAAAATATTTTCGAAACTGAAAAATCAAGTCCGTCATATAGAAATTGCTGAAAACCATCAAAAAACCTATTTTTTCAATCTTTTTATTTTTAAAACTGCTGTAACTTCACAAGGATTGGACTTAGGACAATGGTCAATATTTAGACTTTTATGTAAAATTGTCTGGAGAATCGATTCCCGTATTCGGCTTTTCAAAATTTTGACGTTTAGAGCACTTTTCAAAAAAACAGTTTCAGTAAATGATTTTTGTATTTTTTTGGGGGTTGCTCCATCCTGCATTTTTCGTGAGTCTTTTTGTAACATCTTAGGCTATTTTCACAAAAAAATTGAGCGAGAAAAAATCGTGGGCTCACCTTTAAATTTAACTTTTGAACTTAAAAATCAAAAAATCTCATAAAATTGGAGTGTTTTTTTCTTTCAGTGTATTTTTTTTGGAAAGCCCGTCAAATTTCCTACAAGTTTGTCTTTGACCTCTTTTTGTTACGATGCAACGGCTTCGAGATACAGCAATATTTAAATTACGAAATACAAAAATATTGAAAACACGTACGTCCTTCTCAAATGTCATTATCGTGTGTTACTGGCTCCATATACACAAAAATGGCTTATATATGCCTAGGATAACATGTCTACAAAGTTTCATTGAAATCGAAAAGGGTCGAGAAAAAAGTACATAAAAAATCCTGTTTTGGGCTGGAATTGCTCATTTATAAAATTAAGTTACAGCTCGATTTTCAAAACTCGGCCAAAAATATTTAAGAACTGCTCATTAGTGAGTCCATCCCGGGAATTTCCGGGACAAGATTCCCGGGATTTTTCCAAAATCGGGAATTCCCGAATCCCGTGATTTTTTTTAGATTTGTCCCGGAAACTCCTAAAAAAACAAATTTTGGTTTAGAAGTTCAGATTTGTTTGTGGAAATAGATGAACAGTTTGATAGCTCGTGATTAATAATAATTTTAAAGCATTGAAATTTATATTCGGCACATATCAGCATTATTTTTGGTTTTTTAGGGAAAACAGGTAAAATTTTAATTTACTTATCAGCAAAATGCCTAGCGCTTTAATATTTCCTATCTGATTTTATATATTTTTAAAAGAAAGAGATATCTACGTATAATTATGATTTAAAATTTGAAAAAAACACTGCCATGTAGGGCAAATCAGGACAAATGGAACGGCTCAAGACAGCTATGTAGTCATTTTATAATTTATAATATATGTTTTTTGCAAAAAATATTTTGTGAGTTAAACTTTTCAGCACTAGTATCAATAAATTTTTTTTGAATTTAAAAATGTTTTTTTGCCTCAAGAGTTTCCTATGTATAAAGGACATGTTCCAAAAATTTTTACAGCCGAGTAACGGAAAATGAGAGAATTTTTTAAACTTTTTAAGTGTTTTTTTCGATGGAAAATACGTTTTTTCGGAATTCTGAGTACGCCAACAAATCAGGCGTCTAATTTTACATAAAAGTCCCTTTGACACCAAATTTCTATCTCATCACCGTTTCAGGCTGCAAATTATTGAAAAACACCTCATTTTTCGCATGTTCAAAAATGGAAGGGGTCGTACCGCCCCTCCATCACGAGATATAAAAAAAAACGGACCTCGGATTCGTGATCAGGGACAAGAGTTACCCATTAGGACAAAATTTCACTTAAATCGAAAAGGGGTCGGGGCAACTTTTCCCGATTTCGTGTGAGTTGGTAGAGAATTACCCAGATTCATCCGATAAAGAAAAATCTTCATTTCGCCACTTATTGCATAAAATTTTAGTTTATAAAACATGAAATTGAAAACTTATTAAAAATTTACATTGACTGATGTCATTTTATTTGCTGTCGCCTCTTGTTTTTTAAAGATATTTCAAAGAATTTTTTCAAGCTTTTTTAATCATTTCATATAAAAAAGAAATATATTCATATAAGTTTATTTAATTTGAATCACATTACATTTAAAATCCAAAGCACAACAAAGAACAAAAAAACTTATTTTAATTTCATTGAAGCTATTTAAAACTGTCGTCCTTGTTTAGATTTAAATGTAGATTATCATCAATTGATATGATTGAGCTAATTCTATGATTTTAAGCTTCAAAAACATAATAAATATAATGAAAATACAGATTTAATGACCTTTTCAAAATTCCAAAAATATTTTTCCCGATTTCCGGGAAATTCAAAACCCGGAAAATATGTACGCCCTGCTGCTCATGTTTCAAATCTAAAAAAATGGCAAATATTTTTCAAAGTTTATGTCAGGTTCGAGCAGAAACTTGCAATAGAGACCACAAAAGACCCGGGGGTCGTTAATGTGGATGGTTTGATTTTTTTGATATTTTTTATTTATTAATAAAACTATGCTTTATGTACTGTCTCTGTACTTTAGGTCTACGGGGTGAGATTGAGTCATATAAAAATACTGAAATTTGTAAGACCCAATCTTACTCCCAGACTTAATGGCACCCCTGATGACGGTGAATATTAAAGTTATTGGATTCAAATGATAAAAAAAAAACGTTCTGCAAATCTCCCATCTATTTTTGCATCAAATTCTAACAACAATGATTAAGCACTTCGAAAAAAAACTTGGAACTCCACTGATGAATAACATTCTTCAAAACTTTAATCACTTTAGGTCGTTAGACCGGCGTGTGCTGGTCAGTGAAAGGTCTTGTAGAAATATTTACATAGGATGGGTCTCAGTTTTTCCAAGCCTTTTTTTTCTGCCTGTGTTTTGTGGCAAGGTTTACAGAGTAAACAGATCCTTTTCAGTGCAATTTGCGGCTTTCTAAGCCAGGCATGATTAAAGCTCGACCGCTGTTCTGGGAAGAAGATTAATTATTGGACACTTTAATTCAAGTGGACAAATTGAAAGCGCATGGGATAATCGCCTTAAGCTTTTTTCATTATCGGTTGAAAATAAATAATGCAAGCAAAAACTGGCGAGGAATTGGAGAAGTGTTTTGTAGAGTTTCTATTTTTTTTCCTAAAATTTAATCAAAGCAACTTTCTTCAACTTGTTGGCAGCCTCAAATTTCCCACATCTTTTAACCAAAAACAGGCAACCAGAGCCAGCCCGAAGCCCCGAACACTAGCAGCCAAGAGTTTATTGAAAACTTCCAGCTAAACTATTTACTCGGCAAGTTCGTCCGACCGAGAAAAACTTTTCCACTCAAGCTTGCACAAGTTCAGGGCGGCTCTGCCGTTGGCTGTGCTTCCGGAAAGCTTACAAGTACAAAATACATGATTGCACTGCTCGATGCTGCTGCTGCTGCTGCGTCAGAATTGCACAGCATACGGCTGCATCTTGCTGGCTCTTAACAGGAAATCTCATTAGTACCGGGAGATCATCATCCTCCATCAGAGATTCCCTGTAACTTTAAGCTTTGCAGAAATGTCTGTAGTTATTGCCATGGTTATTTGATGCCCCTTTGAAACCCTTGAAGATTACACAATTTCTGCACTATTAATTGCTAGATGCTTCAATTAATTGATGCCCTTTCTAAACTAGCAATTACGCGTCCTTTATGAAACAACTAATTTATCCTCCAGCCCACTACCGGTCTCCCCTGTGTAGCGAAATAAATTTGGTAAAATTTAACGGTGCCAATAAGTCACGTCCTCGGCACGTGATTTATCTGGAAGTTCGAGTGGCGTACAGAGAAAGTACAAGCGCCCGGAGGACATCGCTTTGTAGCGTCGCCGAAGAGGAGAGGAGAGGGAGCCGAAAAGAAAAACATAGTTTTTGTCGATTATTTTCGGAAAATTGTTCCGTTTCGAGTGCCCCCGTCCCCCTTGGTGTTCCCCACTGAGTCACAATTTTGACCGAGAGTTATAATTTTGGAAGCGTTCTGCGGTGAGCAGTGATGGAAAATGCAAGATGTTTATTTTTTCTAATATTTTTTTTTATTTCAATCAAAACAATTGGAAAGGTCTACAAACAAATTTTCTTGTTATTTTCAATCGTATTTAGTCTAAAAAACTCGACTTTTTGTTAAAAATTCCGGTAATGTTAAAATCAGTTAAAATTAAACTATTAAAGGTCATATTTTGAAAACCACATACTTCCTTCTGTATAGAACTTCTCGATTGTAAATTGTATTTAACATTTAAAACTGAAGTTGAACTTTTTTTCGAGTAAAATTTATTTTTTCCCAAAAAAAATATTTGGTTTGCATTTTACATTGATGGACTTTTTTTGGAAAATCAAAAAACTTTTCACAAATTATTGTATCTTTTCAAAAACACAAAATTAAAAAAAAATGCAATGTAAGTATCAAACTAGAGCATCCAATTTCCCGTCCCGGGAATTCCCGGGATTTCCCGAATAAAAATATTTCCCATTTCCCAGGAATTCCCGAAATCCAAGCGGAAGTATACATTTTCTTAAATTTTTGGAACTATTTTTTTGAAAATTCTCTGAAAAAATAACAAATGAACAAACTTTATATGATTTTGTTCAATTAAATGTATTGTTTGGTTTATATATAATTAATCAGATTATCAGAAATTATGATACCAGAATTATTTCTGATAATATTAATTTTTGAAGCAACTGGAACTAGATGTTGCTCAATGAATATTAAATTATTACAATTAGGTTAGCTTTTTACAGATTGATGTTATTTCATCAAAATAATATTAACTCCTTACCTTCAAATTAAAATTGTGATTTTTTTTTACGTTTTTTGGTAACCATGATCAAATGAGATGAAAATCGAATTTGTGCAAAACGAATTAATTCAATTGGTTGAATACCTAGTACTACAGAAATTACAATTTGAAGTAAAAGAATTATGGAGCACTGGTGCAACTCAGGTGTTAGAGGGTTAAATGTGAAAAAATAGAAGGCTTTTTGTGGAATGGTGTTAATTTATCGTATGAATATATGAAAAATATATTCAAAGCTTGCAAAAATATATTCAAAGCTTGCTTCAAATATTTGAAAATATTGGTTTGTTTGGGGTAAAACCAACACTAAAAAGCTTTACTATTTGTTCAAGAGCTGAAACCAGTATTTGTCATGAAAAACATAATTTCTGCATGTTTTTTCTCATTTCAATAAACTGGTCACAGAGGCAAGTTTAAAATTTCTCATCAAAAAATACTAAAATACATTTTCTTGCAGTTGAATGATTTTTAACATGCAGTCAAGCTGTTAATTGGTCTTCACACTTATTTAAACCATTTATGTTAATGTCCTATACAATTTTGTTGCATAATATTAATTTAAACCAAGATCACAACAATTTTCAATAAATTTAAAATTTCCCGGGAATTCCCGGGAAATTAGCTAAAAATTTTTACCTTTTCCCGGGAAATTTGTGACCCCGGGAAATTGGACGCTCTTTATCAAACAAAATGAAATTTCTTTTGCCTTTTTTTGAAAAAAAAAAAACTAAAATTTTCACAATTTGCAATAAGGTATGCTTTATCAATTTATTAGTTTTATTTGAAAATACCTGAATTTTCACAAATTATTGTATTTTTTCTAAAATACTCAAATTTACAAAATATTCAAACGAGGCGAAATTTGGTTTGCTTGTTTCCATAAAAAGTTTTGTTTATATCCATATTGCAAATATTGAAAATTTGAATGTTTTCGTAAAGATACGGTAATTTGTGAAAATGTTTGTATTCTCCACAAAATAACTTTAATAAAGTGAAAAAAGCAAACCTAATTTCGCTTCGTTTGATACCCAAAAGTACAAATTTTTGAAAATTTTAATTTTTAACAAAAAAAACTCGAATAATAAGAAAAAGCATACAAAATTTCGCTGCGTTTGATTTCCATATTGCACATTATGCAAATTTTAATTCCTTCGAAAAAATACGTTTTTTTGTGAACAATTTTAAGTACATAAATGACTTGGAAACTTAGTCGAATTTCAAAAAATATATATTTAGTGAAAGCATTGAATATTTGAAATGATGTTTGGCAGGTTAAGCACTCGCACCTAACTCCATCCAATTTGCACATTTTCACTATTTAAATAAATTATTTTGTAAAAATGGTGATGGAAACTTGCTTTCTCACTTCCTATTGAACTATTCATCACTCGATTACAGTTGAAAATGCTTTTTATTAGCAGTGATTAAATGTCAAAGTGCTAATATGCCAACATTTGAGGCGCGATGGAATTAGATGATGTTCCCCTGGTTGAATTAATCGATTTTAGGAAGATTTATAAAATAATACAATTATCGTTTTTGTTACCAAGCCTCGATAATGTTATCGTTAACAACCTTGATATTTTAAGAAATTTTAACTAAAAAAAATATTAATAAATCGGCAAAACCACTTAAAGTTTTTTTTACCCTGAAAATTTATCAAATCTCATGCCGTTTATGTTACACTGAAAAAATGTGCAGGTTTGAAAGATTGGTTCTTTTATGACATAATTGAACCTTAATTTAAATCGAAAAAGTTACTTTACATCAGAAAAGTGGTTAAATTACACTTTTTTCTGACATAAAAGATGTACCTAGATGTACCTAGATAGATATGTAGATATGAGGACTGAAAAGTTCTGAATCGTCTGAAATCGTCAACAAAATTCGATTTTTTTTCTTGTTAAAAAATCATAACATTGTTGCCTAAATGTTCACTCAACTTGATACATAATTTTATCAATGTATTTACCATCTCTGAAATTCATCCAAGGCCAAAATTCTTGCAATGAAATCGCTTGCCCTGCTTTCGGCAAAGGACCGATACCCCTGATTCCAATAAATTCCCCAAGTACATCTATCATGCATGGCCGGAAAAGAGCTGCAAACCATAAGTAGAGTACCTACACAAAGTGGACATCCGAGAGCATGGGAGAGCAAAGAGGACAGATTCCCAACATTTATTAGATCTAAGAGGGCACAGCTTGCCACAAATGGATGCAGCACCGTCGGGGGATTTCTTTGAGGTTTGCTGGGGGGAATTTTTCAAACTGGTGGTTTGCTTTATTTATTGGAATTTGGAATGGACTTAAGTACTTCAAGCATAATGCTCATTTTTAAATTAGAAGACTTTAAATTCAACCTTATGAAGGTAGCAGCTGAAATCATGAGTAAACACATTTTTCTCCGTCAAAATCACACCCAGCATCCCATTATTTTTAAAGACCGTGTATAAGTGGAACATTCAACAACTCTCTTCTATTTCATATTCCAGCGTGTTGTACGAGCTATTTTTCATCTCGTCTATCGCAATTTAGTGCAGTGTAGAATGCACTTGCAAGGATAAAAATGGTTCAGCTCATTCTCACCCCGGATTTCCACCCATTTTCCCTCCTACCTCCCAGCCCACCACCCACTCTAGTGTCCTGTCCATCTCAGCTGTTTATTAAGCTCTCAATCACCGGAATATTTGCGGTTCCGCTCGGTTGCACTTTTTACACTCTGGTCTCCGCCCGCCCAACCGTCCCGTTTTGAGTCGTTTTGTGCTCGCCAGGAGTGAACCGACAGTCCCGTCGAGCGAAACGGGGCAGAGCCTGGCTGTGTTCATTCGTGTGTGAGAGAGAGCGTAGGGTCAAGGGACCATATTCTGACAAAGTTGGAAATTTTCGAGATAAAAATTATTATGTTGTTCTTTTTTTAAATTCTAGTTATGAGCAAATTATGTAATCACAAAACTTGAAAAAAAAAATGCAGAATGAAATACCATCATGGCTGTTGCCCGTCCGATAACATGAACTTGCCTGGTCATGGACCAACAGCAATGCACCGGAAATGACTTCCGACGTAGCACAAAACCACTAAACTGTGCAATGCACTCTGTAGCTGCTCGGCACAATACACTGTACAATTGGTTACGTGCACTTTGGTACATGCCTCGTATAGCTTGTTATACTTTGAACGATGTAATTTTTATTTTGTTTTATTCATTGTTCAAACCTTTAAAAACTGATTATCTGACTTCAATAAGAAAGTGAAATAATTAGGTTATTGAAAAGTCAAACTTTCCGGGTTGAGAACCACTGAGGCAAAACTATATTTGTCTGCTAGTTTGAGCCCGTATGCACTATGGTGTAGTGTAATAGTGTTTCCTCTAGCGGAAAGGACCTGCAGTGCACTTTGGCACCCATCACAGCCCTCTCCGTGTAAATTATACAGAATTGTTCATAGCAGCTTGCTTGTAAATATGGCTAATTAAACTACCCAAGTTTGAGTTCATGACAAAAAAAGCAAAGTTCATGACATGTATTCCAATTATTGCATTTTTACGGTTAAGCGTTATTTCAGGTTTTCATGTAATCATTGTTTAATCAAACCTTTCATTCAGATTTCAGCTATTTTTTCTACATTTGTTTTATCTGGCTGAAACTTTTTGCGAACCTCTGTATGTCCAAATCAGTTATTTTGCATTATATTTTTTTCAATAGCAGCTTCCTTACAAATTTGACAGAAAAAAAAGAAATTGTTTGGTGCCTCCCCATCCCCCGGTCACACACCTTTTACTTTTACCTTTAACATGGGCTGTCACAATCCTCCAGATATAAAAGCAGGAAAATTGTTGTTTTTTTTTTAGTTTCAACCAAACAACTCACCTTTTTTCTAATGTCGATATCTCAGCCGCTAATGGTTCGATTTTGAATGTTAAAATATGACATATTCGTAAAATTTTCCGATCTTTTCAAAACAATATTATTTTTAATGAAGACTGACATTGAAAAGGGCGTAATATTGAATATTAGGCCCTTTAGAAATGATTAAAAAAAATGTTTTCGAAAAGATCGGAAAATTTCACGAATGTTTCATATTCTACCATTGTAAATCAGACCATTAGTTGCTGAGATATCGACATGGTAGAAAATGGTGGGTTGTTTGGGTGAGACTTAAAAAACATCAATTTTCCTTCTTTTATATCTTCACATGGCAATATCTCAGCAACTAAAAGTCATATCAACAAAATTCAAAAAAGCAAAATATAGAGAATTTTCTCAGCTTTCAAAAATATTTTTCTCAAGGGTGGGAAAAAACATGTACACTTATTTAAAAAAATGAAAAACTGCGTCTATGTTCAAAAAAGTTATCTTAAAATTGCTATTACTTGAAAACAGCCCAAGTAACATTTTTTTCCAGGAATTCTACAATAGCTCTTCAAGATAGCTACAGCATAGCAGTTTGGACCGCGGTAGGATAAAATTCCTTTCAAAAATTCTTCAGGTGTTTGAAAGAGTACTTGAAGAGAATTTTATCCTACCGCGGTCCAAACTGCTATGCTGTAGCTATCTTGAAGAGCTCTTGTAGAACTTCTGGGAAAAAATGTTACTTTGGAGTGCATTTTATCAAAATTTGACTTAAGTACTTTTTGGTTGCAAACTTTATTTTACATCGAAAAATGAAGTAAAAAAAATGACGACCAATATTTCGATTTTTTTTAAATCACTATTGATTAAAAATTCATAACTCGCCCAAAGATTTTTTGCACAACCTGGAAATTTCTGAAAAGTTGGCATTTGATGTCCTCAAAAACATATCAAAAAATGAAAAATAATAAAAATATTGTTTTTTGCAAATCAAGTTTTAGTGACAAAAAGATAAATAAAAAATCACCAAAAAGTTTTTTACCGTGTATCATGTGTAGTCCGTATCCATACCTATAACCAGGGTTGGCAGGTTGACAGATAAATCTGGAAATGCCAGATTTTTCTTTCTCAGTGCCAGAAATTGACAGATTTTGCCAGATTTTTTTACATTATGCCCATTTTGTACAACTTTTTGATTAAAATGAAAGATTTAAATTTGAAAATCAAAAATATTAGAATGTGTTTTTCTTAAATGAAAAGTATATTCTACCTTTTCAGGCCTTAAAATCAGTTAAAACATTGGAATTCTACAAACTTTTAAATTCATTTATATTGTCCCCCATCTTCACCATTGAGATATGTTAGATTTTCGTTTGCCAGATTTTTCCAGATTTTTGATCGATACTTTGCCAGATTTTCCAAATATTGACCTGGTAACCCTGCCTACAACTTTGCCGAAGACACCAAATCGATCAAAAAATTCCTTCAAAAGATACAGATTTTTGAATTTTCATACATAGTTTTTGTATGGACAGCTTCCAAATTTGTATGGAAAATTATATGGACAAACTAATGATGCAAAATGGCTTCTTTGGGCATACCGAAGGCACCAAAAAAGTTTCAGTTGGATTTAAAAATACAAAAAAATCGAATGACCGAAATCTGAGAGAATTGCTCAGCAGTAAAAGAGCTCAATCATTTTCGTTTTTTTGAAAAGTCATTTTGGGTTTTAAGGTCAAAGTTACAGCCATTTTAAAGTAAAAACGTTACTTAATCCACCTTTAGGTGGTTGGTGCCTTCCTCATATTCATAAAGTCAATACATTCAGTAAAAATAGCAACATTCCCCCTTAACATGTTTAAGAAATCAACTTTATAACTCATTTCTTTTGATATGGTTCGCAGACCATCAATATTTCTGGCTCATCGGCAAGGTCTGATAAAAAAACCTATCCAACGATAGTTCGCATGGAAGATTCAGACAATATTTTTATCACAATATCTGAAATCAAACCTCTAAAAAGTATATAAATAACACTTAAGTGCAAATAACTTTTAATAGGGTTGTCAGATCCTTGATATTTTAGGCTCATTTGAAAGGTCTTTCGATTATCTAACTAACGATGGGTCGCATGATAGACCCGGACATCATTTTGACTGAAATATCTGAGATCTGGCCTCCAAAAGGTGTATAAATAACACTTAAATGTCAATAACTTTTGATAGGATTGTCAGATTCTTGATGTTTAAGGCTCATTTGAAAGGTCTTTCGATTATCTAACTAACGATGGGTCGCATGATGGACCCGGACATCATTTTCATTGAAATATCTGAGATCCGGCCTCTAAAAAGTGTATAAATAACACTTAAGTGCTAATAACTTTTGATAGGGTTATCAGATCTTCAATGTTTTGGGCTCATTGGAAAGGTCTTTTTAATACCTTTCTGAAAATGTATAACATGACAGGGTTTCTTACAAAAACCACCCTTTTTACAATCTTCCGGACTTTAGTCAAAATCGTTTTTTTAGCATAACTTTTGAAGTACTTTACTAAACTTCATAATTTTCAATAGGGACTTATGGGACCCCAAGACGAATCGAATGAGACCAAAACGGTCCAAATCGGTTAAGCCAGTGCTAAGATAATTGAGTGCATATTTTTTGGTGCACAGACCCACATCCCTACACACACACACACACACACACAGACATTTGCTCAGAATTTGATTCTGAGTCGATAGGTATACGTGAAGGTGGGTCTACGAGGTCAAATTAAGAAGTTCATTTTTCGAGTGATTTTATAGCCTTTCCTCAGTAAGGAAAAAAGGATTTTTTTTTTCAAAAAGGGACAGCCATGGACACATTTTTTTTTTATTTTGATGCACTGCCCATTCCACTAAAGTAAACCTAAAAGCATATAATCTTTATCACGTAACTTTCGAGTTTTTTTTTTTTGCTAATATTTGTTGAAGTTTATGTCCCTCGACTCTGGCCAAAGTCGTGGAGGAAGGAGAAGGGACGGCCAAAAAGATAAAAAAAATAATATATAAATAAAATCAGTTGAGTTTTGGTTGGTTGAAAATTTTGTAGTTTGAATATTAGCACTTTTTTGAGTAATATTCAGCCTGATGGCAAGATTGTCAAATTGTATGTATGGGCCGCGATACTCACATTGGTTGGACCGTGGACCCTGCTATTTGGCCGCTCTACCACTCTGACGCTCAATATAGGGTAAAGAGCCAGCAAATATGCAATGGAATTTTTTTTTGTGATTATTTTTTTTAATTTTGTTTTTGATGAATAATTTTGAATATGTTTTGTCAAAAAATAAATAACTAGAAAAAATTAACTATCATCCAACTTTTTGAGGACGGAATCAATCGTTCAAATTTTTAATGTTAACTTATTAACATATTTTAGTGTTAAATGTCAATATTCCTAGAATATAATGTCCAGCTTGTGACGATAAACTACTTTTCCTTTACTTAGAAATCGATTCCAGAAGTAAAACGATAACCAGCTATGTTGGTCCGCACCGGGTTCTGAACTCACATTTACGAGGCGGAAGCTTTACCGCATGGCTCGGTCCTAACAAAAAAAATAACTAGACAATGTATAACAATTTCAAATTACAAACCTAAATATTAAATAAACTTACTTTCAAATTTACTTTTTGACAAGCCAGTCTGGTAATGTTACGTTTATAAAAATTGTAAAAATGTGACCCAGATGAAAGCTCAACAGTTCCTGATGCATTTTTAAACACTTTTTTGACACAAAATCTGTCATGATTTCTTAATGAATATTACCATAATTTTTGTTCCGTGTATAAACGTTTGAATGAAAAATATGTTTTAAAATGCAAATGTTCTCAACATATGTAAGTATTAATATAAATTTTCGCAAAAAAAAAAAACTTTTTGTAGTACCGTAAATCGGTATTTCACAAAAATTCCAAATAATTTAAATCAATCTTATTCATACACAATATGGTTTTCAACACAAAAAAACTGTTTTTTAATTTGTTTTCAGTAGAAAGAAGCACATTTTTCATCAAAATTGAGACGTTTTTCGTTAAAATATTTTTGTTTTTCCCCTGGTTTTCGAGCCGAAAGCTGCTTCGGGCATACGCAACCCAAAAAGTTTTAGCCATATTATTTAAGAAATACAAAAATCAAATTTAAATGAGGCTTAATTTGCTTAGAAAAATCATATATTAAGATAAGGAGTAAATAATGGGTTGTATTCATTATGTTTGTTTTCTTTTTCATACAGTATTTACCATGGAAATCTTAAATTTTGACATTTTTTTTTTTTTTTGAAAGGGCTTGGAAATTTTTCCAAAGACACCAAATGAAATGGAAAAATCCATTTTTATAACACAAATCCATTGTTCGCAAAACATCTTAGTTTCAAAAAGTCAATAAAATTCAAAGCAAAACTTGTAGATAACCCCGTGTCACAAAATTGCTTCTTTGGTCATAAAGAAAGCTTCCAAAACAAAATTGTCCCGCCCGTGTGGATCAATCGAACCGCGCACTGGACTTTCAATCCAGCGGTTGCTGGTTCGAATCTCGCGGTGGGCGCTTTAAAAATTCTAAGTGTAAATATGGCGCTGTCGCTCCGTGTCTTACTCAAACACTTAGGAGCCCAGGGCGGCGAAATCCTTGTAGTTAAAAAGAAGACACTAGTGGTTGGTACTAGCATTAGTGCCTGACAGCTATAAAATCAACTTCGCTTTTAGGTAACTATAACCGACATGTGGTCATTCGCTACCGGACTGATTTGAATGAAATTGAAAAAGTAAATAAAATAACAGCATGCTTTTATATGAAGTATACTTTTTTAAACAAGGCCAGGTATTATAAAGTTGAAAATAAAAACTGTTCGATTGCCATATATAGCAACAGTGTAGCACTTAATTTTTGACATTCAATTGAAATTTCTTTTTAACAATTTAATACGTTAAACATATTCTGTGCAAGAAACATAAGAAAAATTTTATCAAGATGTTTGATGATACCAATCAAAATTTCATCCAATTTAGTCGAAGTAAAAACAAAAAAACCATAAACCACTACATGACAAATTTTGTTTTTTTTTTACAAATTTCAGTTTAAAAATGAGCAAATTGATTTTCTTTAATGTCTCATACGAAATAAAAGCAAAAATATATATGATTAACTAAGTTTCCTTACCTTAATAAAATTTCAAAACATTTGATGTTAGTAAAAGTAAAAAGTAAATCTTTCCCAGTTCCTGAGGGGAACACCCTTGAAGAGTATCGGGGCCGGCATTTACAAAGCGGATTCAGTGGCAGTTTCATTCTCAACTTAATGTTAACATGTTAAGGTTAATGTTAACATTCCATAGGTCGCCTCCCTAAGGTGTCGTGATAAGGTCCAGTTTGTGACGATACACTACCTTCCCTTTACTAAGCAATCGATTCCAGAAGGGAAAAGATCACCAGTTGTGTTGGTCCGAGCCGGGATTTGAACCCCGATCTACCGCTTACGAGGCGGAAGCGTTACCACTGGGCTACGTGGCTCGGATTTGATGTTAAGTTAATAAAAAGTTGCAAAATTTCGTTGAACGTTCAAAAATTCAAGAAATTTCAAGTTGTTTTTAATAATGAAAATCACCCCGAGCGATCTCACGAGAACATTTAACTATTCAGATTGTTCCAGAAGTTATCCCGAAAACCTGTCCAAAATATCCTTTCAAAACAAAACTGTCAGTGAAAGAAAAAATTCTGATTAGAAGAAGCCATTGCGAATTAATTTCTGAACGAATCCGTACCACACGAAAAAATGCACACAATTTTAGCATGTTTAAAATGCACGAAGTGGGTCGAGGCTTCTCTAGTCGCTTGTTTGTTATCGAAATCTTGAAAGAATGTTTGTTTCGAGTTGACTTTGTTTAGTTTAAATAAAGATTACTGTGTTCAACAAAAAAAAAATCAAGATAATTATAATCATTTTGCAAAAAAAAAAATATTTCAAACGTATCTTCAAAATTTAATGACATTATTAATTTTTTTATGAATACTACGTAAAAAAATATGATTTTAATTAAAAGGTTGCCAAAACATTGTACAAAGTTTATTACCACACAAATCATGAGGATATTTAAAAAAAATGGTTCGATGAATGTATCCCACGTACCGCCAATTTCCCCGGAAATGAAATTTATGAACATCTTTCACCCGATTCAGTTTGTACGCGACACTGACGGGTCCAAACCACGTGACAAACTCGTTCATCATTCCAATCCCCCACCCAAAACACCCAAAATGCCAAACACTCGTTACACACGGCTTCAAACGACACACACACACACACACACACACAAGGTGCACTGTTTTCCCCCGAAACCAAGCAACACGCTGCAATTTTCCTCCTTCCCCAGGGTGGGGAAAAGCTGCTCTCCGTTTGATGTTGTAACACACCACGTTTCGTTCGCTTGTGTGAGCTTTTGGCTTCTTTCTGGAAAAAAGGGGTGGGAGCTTTTTTGTTTGTTGCGTTGCCACGGGGATGTTGCCGGAAAAGGAATTTATTTCTTGAAAGTTGGTGAAATTTGTTTAGTGTTTTTTTGCAGGTTGCCTAAATTGCTATTTCAATTGAAAACTATTATTTACTTTAGTCAAAAGCTAAACTAATCTAAATAGAAGCCACCTGCTGTGAGCACTGCATATTTAAATCTTGTTTTCCATCACAGAGTAAACTCGAAATAATTCCAATCTTCCAAGCATGAAAATCTTAACGAAGTGCTTTGATGTGTTTTCCAAGATTTGAATCGAAGCAAAATGTTTTTCCATGCTACTAGAATAAGCATGCTTGAGCTGCAACAAATTTACACAATTTTCTGAAGAAGCTTCTGATTGCTCAGAAAATGCAATCTCACTTCAAAATTAATAATAAATAAATTTATTTTGAAACCACAAGTTTAAATTTCTCACAAGATCGTCATCAAAACATACCAAACTTGGCACTTTTGCGAATCGATTTCAAAGTGCTATTAGCTTGAAGCTCGGAAAACTGCTAACCCGCACGATTGTCACAAATCTCATCACGAAACCACCAGAGAAAAGGAAAGAAAATAAGGAGAGCCGGGAAAAGCTCGATTTTCCCCCGTCAGCTAAGAACCTGAAGATAAGGTTGGCACGGCCAGACGACAAACTTTGCCGATCTCGTGGCTGGCTGGTTGGATGTTTACTAACTGCTGATCTAGGGCGCATTAACGCGTACTAATTAGCAATTTATGTGTTTTTGTGGGTTGGGTTTGGCGGTTGTTTTTGCTCGACAGTAAATCTTCGGTATTCACAAAAAATATTTAAGAATCACTTAAGATTAGCAAAAGTGATTTTTTATTTGTTAGAAAATTAGTCTTTTTGTAAAAAACATAAAACAATTATTGGATAAATTGGTTGAACATAACCCTAATCTAAAATGTTTCAAAAGTCCCTTAAATAAGATAGGAAACATTCCAGAAACAAAAGCAAAAAAAATATCTTGACCGGAAGAGCCTCTGATATTTCTGCAAAAAAAAAACATGCCCGGAAAAAGAAATCCAAAAATCTTTCCTTCCTGTTCCGGTGCGTCGTTGTCTCTTAACCTGAGGGGAAGGGCCCAACAACGTAGGAAGACAGGTAGCCCCCCCCCGTGTCCAGAGCAAATTATTTTAACGAGATTTTAATTGAATTTTCAACTTTGCCGACAGCTCGCTCGGGCAGCAGCAGCAGCACGTGCTGGCAACATGCTCCCACGCACAGGATGGCAAACGGGGCAAAAGGGGGGAGTTTGGGAAGAGGGATTTAAAATCAGGATGAGCTTTCGAGAATGCTTGAGATTGTAGATTAATCTTGATTTTTTTTTTGTGTGATCAATTGTTGACAGCAATTAAGCATTTGAATCGTTTTTTTTCTGATTCAAGTGCACTTGAGTAAAGTAATAAAAAAATGCTACTTTAATCCTTTGATATTCGAACGCAGTAGAGAAACGGCATTTATTAAGTTAAATGTCAAAAGGAAAGTCGTCAGGTTTCTACATTTGATTATCAAAATTTGAAAATTCCTACAGCTGAGCAGTTCTCCACTTGAACCGAAAATGATTTTTATTTATATTTTTGATTTGATTTAAACTTTAACTTTATGAAGCCCCTATGACCAGAGAGGCAATTTTGTTTCATTAGTTCACCCATATATGGCTCCACACAATTTTGAAAGCTGTCCTTACAAAAATGGTACGTTAATATTTGAAAATATGTAACTTAAGATCGAATTTTCTAATCGATTGCGAAACACCACAATTTGGCTAAGTTGTAGGTTGTGATAAAAACAATTACAAAATTGGAAAGCGAAAAGAATGGCTAAAAAATGAAAATTGGTTAATTTCTGCCAACTTTATCGAAATCGGAGACGTTTCAGTTAGTCGCAAATTTCAAAATTTTTAAATCCCTTGTACAGAAAATCTCTAACTACACGCTACAATGTATTGTAAAATATTGTATTGTGAATTGTATCAAAGGGATGTAGGGGAATATTTTCCGGAAATTTCATTGTTTCACATGATATAAAGGTGCCAACAACTTAATACAATTCAAAATGCATTTTCTATGTTGACTCTTAGTTATCCGAAGGCCTCAAAAATTTTACTTCGGATAACCTCTTAACTACGCTTAAGTGATTTAGATTTTTTAACACCAAGATGGCGACTATTATGGCATTGATGAAATATTGAGAAAAAATGCATTTTATTATTTATGAGGCAATCAACTATTAAAATTTGACTAAAATAGGGCCGCAGAACTTAAATTTGATGTTAAAAACAAGGAAAAGAAAAAAAAGCAAAAAGCATTTATTCAAACCTTCAGATAATCGAAACTTCGGATGATCGAGGCTTCGAATAATCGAGTCTGGACTGTATTTCAACCAATCATAAAAATGATTCTTTCGTGAAACTTCAATGTACAGTACCAAAAAAGGGTTTTTTTTATTCGCAAAAAGTAAAAAAAGACTAAATTTCACGCCTAATTATACATTTTTTTAAGCAAAAAGTATCATAACATACTACAGTCATGCCTCGGTTTAGCACCGCATTTGGGGGATTTGGGCTATATGGGAGACATTTGCTATAATCGAATGAAAAATAATGCAAACATAAAAAAATGAATCGGAATGATGGTAGCAACATTTTCAATTATACATACATGAAAATTTTCACAAAAGTACGTATTTTTCTTGTATTTTAAAAATGCAATTTTTTTCTATAAAAAAAAACCTCAAAATATTTGTTATTGTAGTACCAAATGATCATGTTTTTGTCGTACATTTCTAATTTCATACAATTTCATTGAAATTTTTTCACAAAACTACGTTTTTTTCGAAAAAAAAAAACTCAAAACATCAGTTTTTCACAATATGGGTATCAAATCATCTGAATTTTTGCATACATTTCGAATAAAATAACAACCTTTTTTTAAAAATACCCAAAATTTTCACAAAATTACGTATTTTTGAGAAAAAAAAAACACTCAAAATTTCAGAATGGTAACAAATAATCAGAATTTTTTCAATCATTTCGAATGCAATAATTTTTGAAACTTTGAAATTTTGAGAAAATACATAGTTTTGAATAAAAAAATCCAAACAAAAAATGTTATAGATTTCGAAATGAATTAACATATTTCAATTATTTGAAATTTAAAGCGTTTTTTTATTTGAAAATATGTAGTTTCATGAAAATTTGCAGTATTTGCAAAAAAATTATACTATATTCGAAATGTTTAATAAAATCCGAATTATTTGATACTACTATTGAAAAAAAACTAACATAATCCACCTGTGTGGTTGATGCCTTCCTCACTTTTACCAACAATGGGTAATATGAGTGGTTTGGACACATATTTCAGCTATTTTTTTAGGTTCAGAAAAATAAGTACACAGATATAACTTAACTTGTCATAACTCGAGGCAGGGTTGCCAGATCTTCAATTATGTAGACTCGTTGGAAAGATCTCTCGATTACCTAACCAATGATGGGTAGAATGATGGATCCGGACATCGTTTACATGCATTTAAGTGAGATCCGGCTTCAAAAAAGTACATAAATATCACTTAAGTGGTCATAACTCGAGACGGGGTTGCCAGCTCTTCAATGTTGTGGACTCGTTGGAAAGGTCTCTTGATTATTTAATCAACGATGGGTCAGATGATTGATCCGGACATCGTTTACATGCATTTAAGTGAGATCCGGCTTCAAAAAAGTACATAAATATCACTTAAGTGGTCATAACTCGAGACGGGGTTGCCAGATCTTCAATGTTGTGGACTCGTTGGAAAGGTCCCTTGATTACCTAACCAACTATGGGTCGGATGATGGATCCGGACATCGTTTACATACATTTAAGTGAGATCCGGCTTCAAAAAAAGTACATAAATATCACTTAAGTGGTCAAAACTCGAGGCAGGGTTGCCAGATCTTCAATTATGTAGACTCGTTGGAAAGGTCTCTTGATTATCTAATCAACGATGGGTCGGATGATGGATCCGGACATCGTTTACATGCATTTAAGTGAGACCCGGCTTCAAAAAAGTACATAAATATCACTTAAGTGGTCATAACTCGAGACAGGGTTGCCAGCTCTTTAATGTTGTGGACTCCTTGGAAAGGCCTCTTGATTACCTAACCAACGATGGGTCGGATGATGGATCCGGACATCGTTTACATGCATATAATTGAGATCCGGATATATGTGAAAACACATTTTTATACATAACTTTTGAACTACTTATCGAAACTTCAAACAATTCAATTGCGATGTATGGGACCCTAAACCAAGTCGAATGCAACTGGTTCGATCAAAATCGGTTCAGCCAGTGCTGAGAAAACTTGGCAAGATTTTTGAACACATACATACATACACACACACACACACATACACACACACACACATACACACACACACACAGACATTTGTTCAGTTTTCGATTCTGAGTCGGTATGTATACATGAAGGTGGGTCTTCGAGCTTTTAATAAAAAGTTCATTTTTAGAGCAGGATTATAGCCTTACCTCAGTGAGGAAGGCAAAACTTATAGTATGCATTCGAAATGTATAAAAAAATCCATAATTTGATAACCATTTTGTGACAAAAATAAATGTTGAGTAATTTTTCTAAAATACGCACTTTTCTGAAAAAATTTTGCATTTTCAAAAATTTGTGTTATAATTTTCGAAAGGTATGAAACAATATTGATCGTTTGATTCCTATATCGTAAAAAACTAAAATTTTGAGTTTTTTTTTTTTTTTTTTCAAAAAAACGTAATATTGTGAAAAATTTTAGCATTCAAAAATAAATCACTTTCGAAATGTATGAAAAATTCCGATCATTTGATACCCAAATTGCAATAACAATAATTTTGAGTATATTTTAAAGAAACATTGCATTTTCAAAATACAGGCAAAATTCGTTCTGGAGCTCGGTACAGACCTTCAAAGTTTGACATTTTTTCGAAAAATCGGTCCCAGGGTGCTCCAAACTTAAAAATTAAATATACCAAAAGATGCGCAAGGATCTGGCCTACACGCCAGTGATGTTTAAAATAAATGCTTTAGCAGCCAAAGTGCCTCAAAAATGAATATTTTTGAAAAATCTTTTTTACGGTTTAAATAATCAGTATGTAAACCCCTGAATGTCCGCCAAAAAGTGATTTTTGTTACACTCTAATACATAGTTTCAAATTTCAAAATATAAATCAGCTCATTAAAGTTTAGTTGTCACAAACAGCAACTTTAGCTCAAAACAGGATTTTTCAAATATTTTTTAAATTTAAATTCTTTTTATAGACGCGTTACACAGAAAAAAAAAATTTAATTTGGGAATGTTGAAAATTTGGAAGATTTAATTTTACCTCTTTTTTGAGTAATATTACATAAAAAATGTGTAAAAATGTGAACCTGATGAATATTCATCTAAAACTGATGAAAATTTAACATTTTCTGGGGTAAAATTTATCATTTTTTTTTTGACACAAAATCTGTGACCATTTCCTGATGAATATTACCATATTTTTTTTTCTGTGTATCCTATACCGAAATATTTTTTTTTTTGCTATGCAGTGCAAATTGCTACAAGTTTATAAAAAAAACATGTTTTTTAGATTTTTTTATTCGGTGTTCTTTTTTAATTCGTGAGTTAAAGTTTTTCATATTTTTGACAAGGTTTAATTTGAACACTTTTTGAAAGGTGAACAGCTCCAAAAATATTTAAATAGTTAACGCCCTTATCAAATGTCACAACCGAGTGTAACCGACTTCATATACAAAAAAATAACTAATTTACTATCGTTTTTAAAAGAAAATATTGAAGATTTTGTGAGTAGACACAAATCAAATAACTACGGAGCAATTCCATGCCAAATAGGGAATCGGTTGTACCCGACCCTCTCCGATTTCAATGAAACTTTGTAGACATGTTATCCTACGCTTATATAAGCCATTTTTATGTATATGGAGCCAGTTCCACACGAAGGGCGTTAAAAAAACCTATTTTTTCAACATTTTTATTTTTTAAACCGCTGTAACTTCACAAGGATTGGGCTTAGGACAGTAGTCAATATGGAGACTTTTATGTAAAATTGTCTGGAGAATCGATTCCCGTATTTGGTTTTTGAAAATTTTGACGTTTAGAGCACTTAAAAAAAACAGTTTCAGTAAATGATTTTTGTATTTTTTCAGGTGAAATGCTCCATCCTGCATTTTTCGTGAGTCTTTTTGTAACATCTTAGGCTATCTTCACAAAAATTTTGAACGAAAAAAAATCGTGGGCTCCCCCTCAAATTTGACTTTTAAACTTAAAAATCAAAAAATCTCATAAAAGTTGAGTGTTTTTTTCGTTCAGTGTATTTTTATCGAAAAGCCTGTCAAATTTCCTACAAGTTTGTCTTTGACCACTTTTTGATACGATGCAACGGCTTCGAGATACAGAAATATTTATATTCCGAATTACAAAAATATTTAAAACACTTACGCCCTTCTCAAATGTCATTATCGTGTGGAACTGGCTCCATATACATAAAAATAGCTTATATAAGCGTAGGATAACATGTCTACAAAGTTTCATTGAAATCGGAGAGGGTCGAGAAAAAAGTACCTGAAAAATTCCTGTTTTGGGCTAGAATTGCTCTACGGTGAAACTTATTTCACAAAGATACAAGCCAATAAACATTACTGTGTCCTTGTTAAGGACGATTTGGTGGATAGATCGGCTATACATCTGCCGATGTATTGGTAACGTTACATAATAATAATTTGGATTTATAATTACGACCTAATGGAAGGTACAACCAAGTGAACTGGTCCAAGAATGGCCACAATTGCTTCTTCGAATCAGCCCCACTTGGCGACCACAATTCGATAAATTCAACCTGTTCAAATTAAGTTTATTATCGGTCGCAGATTGACATCCTTGCCGAGCATTTGGCAATCTCATATTTGCATGCAAAGCATCTCAAACTGCTCGAGCTGCTCGGGCTGGCCGGAAGGCATGAAATCCAAGAATGCTCCTGTGGCTACTGCACAACATCCAGGGAAGATAACGAGAAAATGCAGATTGTCAGCTCAATGGCTGTGGTGGCTGCAACATGCCGGTTTCTGAAATTTTATCTTCAAACCAGCAGCAGCAGATTTCGAAGCCGGATCGAACACTCTCCTGTGGATGTGTCCCGGATATAGAACGACGATTCCCTCCGAGGAGGAAGAAGCAGAAAGCCAGGAAATCTTAATTTGATTACAGCTCAAACATCTGGCCTGGTCCTCGGGGGGAGGAAAGACGATGCCGGCCACAATCTGTCAGGTTCGATTTGCATTCCGGTGGTGGGCGGACGACGACAGGTCACTTCGAGTCAATTTGCAAGGCTGGAAGGTGAAATCTGCCAAGAGTTCCGGGGTTGAAGGGGAGCAGGAATTGCTGGTGCAAGACCATCTTGACTTTAGCGAGGGCAGATTTAGACATCGTTGTGGGAATTGTGTTTGAAGGTTTATGAGATTTTCAATAGATGTTCGGAAAATGGAAATTGAAGGAATAAAATAAACATTACAATCTAATAGCATCAAGCTTAGCATTTTAAAAGTTCCAACATGCTCTTCTTCTCTCTCAAATTCCCAAAATTTAAAACCACTTTAAAATCCACACCCAACCCTGCACCCAGTTAAACTTGTTAATGACTTTTCTCACCCAAAACACCAACAGCTTCACCCCCTCCCTTCCATCATGGACTCTCTCTCAGCGCAGAGATTTATGCTTTATCGAAACCATCTAATGGTGACAAATTTACACTTCAGTCTCGTCGAAACACCAGAGCCCCTGAATGGCTGCAACCCCTGGCAACATCTCCTCTTGTTCCGTTGAATGCACATTTTCCAGTTCCACGAGAGAAGAGAGTTGGCCCGGAAGTTTCTAAAACAAAAGTTGGACACCCGTGGCGTGGCACAAACCCCGTGTTGTTTTGCATATTTTCCTTTTCCTCTTTTTCTTTTTGGTTGTTGTTGTTGGCTTCAAGTGAGTGGGTGCCAAACAGAACAAGTTGGTTAAGGGTTCTGGGTAAAGTGAAGGTGGCACCTTTTACGTTGCCAGCTGGGTGGGAAAATTTCCGGTTGGATTCCGGTGTGGGCAGACGGAGAGCAAGGTTTTGGTTTGTCAACATTTTTGCCACTTTTAATGGAATCGCTGCGGGGTGGTGGGAGGAGATTAACATGAAAGGGAGATGAATGACTGGCTGGCTTTCAAAGGTTGCCAGCAAAAGTTAATTTTGACTTTCAGGTTGGAGGCTTTGATGGTAAGGGCACTTCACTTGAATAAAATCAAGTTTGAATACCCATCCAATTATAAAAAAATATATTAAAAATAAATCACAGGATTGAAAAAAAAAAACAGTGGAATCCTCAAATTACAGATGAATCCATTTCAAGACTCATTTATTTGATTAGTTACTACCCGGAGCTCCGCAGGCAAGACAAAAAACTCTTCGATTTACGTAAAACTTTGTCCTAAGGGGTAACTTTTGTCCCTTATCACGAATCCGAGGTCTGTTTTTTTATATTTCGTGACGAAGGGGCGGTACGACCCCTTGAACATGCGAAAAAAAGATGTTTTCAATAATTTGCAGCCGGAAATTATTGTCAAAGGGATTTTTATGTAAAATTAGACGTCCGATTTGAAAGCGTACCCCCCCTCCCCCTTCCCCAGCTTCTATAGCACACAACATATTTCAAGATATTTTTTATGTGAGGCATCTGTGTCAATTTTGAGTATATTTGGTAAAGATTAACTTTGATACCTGAGGCTAAAGTGGTTCAAAAACTAATATTTTTACAAAAAAACAAGTTTTTTCACACAACCCAACCCCGCCGGGCGGGCTTCGATCCTGATATTGCAATCTTCGATATTGCCAAAAATCCATTTCTCAACAATTTTTTGTTCTTTAAAAAGAATAGGAATGAAACACTTAAATCTTAGAAAATTTTAGGGTTGGAAATGTGATTTGTTTTATGTGACTTTGCAAAGTTTTAAAATTGTATTTTTTCTGGATTCAACTTTGACCTTTTTGTCTCTAGTATTTTCTCTATTAGGTGTAATAATAATTATGCATTAATTTGTGTATTGTCTCAGACCATGTCTCTGAGCATTGCACTTTTAAAATGATGTTGTATGGAACTCGTTGCAAACCTTGATTTTTTCAGCACTTGTCGTATTTATCCAACTCGGTGAACCTCGTTGGATAAATGTATGACACGTGCTGAAAAAATCTTCTTTTTGCAACTTGTTGCATAAACTACTATTAAAATACTACATTGGCAAAAAGTAATTACAGAAGGTGTTAAAGTGCGTTACATATTTTCAGAAAAAAAAAAACATAAACTAAACAAGATGAATGCAGATAAAATACTAAAAATGAAACAAGAATAACTCAAAACAAGAGAAGTAAAGTTTTTCGAAGAGCAAAAAATGCTCAAAAAGACCTCCTGACACGGGAAAAATAAAAAAAAAATCGGAAAATCAATTCTGCAGTAGAGTAACCATTAAATTTCCTAGGAGAATCGCTTTCGGGTAAATCGGGTAAAATTCTGTCCAAAGAAACAAAATTCCGCTTGCCCAAAGAGACCATTTTGCATCATTATGCATGTCCACATATTTTTCATACAAATTTGGCACACAAGCTGCCCATACAAAAATTGTATGCGAAAATTCAAAAATCTGTATTTGGCATTTTTGCTCGATTTGTTGTCTTGGCTAACGCTTTTGGTATGAATGAGGACTACACCGAAAAAAATGAAACACCAAAAAACCTTTTTTTTATATATTTATGTTTTATTGTTTTCGGGAGATGTAATAATGATGCAATAAATAATTATTATAAACTTCTGAAATATGTTACACTCACAGCTGACAGTGCGATGGGTAGAGGAACAGCGCAATCTGAAATCTCACTCTATTCATCGTTTTTCTTTTGTTCGTTTATTTTGAGTTGTAGTCTTTCTAGCCAGTTGATAGGACAGTTTTCTTCAATCGGTTGAATGATTGCTTACAGCATATGTTAACATAAAATTATGCGCTGTGTTTAATATGATTACGTTACCACGAAAGCAATTTTATAATTCGGTTATCATACATTGTCCATCCGTACTTTTAAACCCTTTTTAGGCGTTAATGGAGCCATCTGGATCTTATATGTTTTAAATTACAATTATTTATTTTGCAGCTTCCTGAAATACTCTTTAACTCTTTCGAGCCTGATGGGTCATATATGACCCAAATATCGAAATTTCCAAAACTAGCCTATAATTTTCGTATGGTCATAAGAATCATTTTCCCATCATTGACCAAAAAAAATTTTTTTTGAAAATTCAGGCCTGAAAGGGTTAAATGAATTGCTTACATGCATTTATCTATTCACTATTCATAATAAATGTAATTTCCATATAAATCATTATCCAATACTTTTTCCTTCATCCCACCATTCACCCATACCATAAACGATCAAATTGCATAAACTAATGACAATTACAATTTCAGCAATGGAACCATTTTAACCTTTTGTCCATTAAAACAATGTTATTTATTTCACAGCTTCCTGGAATCAACTTTAAATTTACTTCCTATTTGTATTTATTTTTCTACTATAATTTTCATATTCCCTCTCCTACTCCTTTTCCTTTATCCTACAATTCCTCAATATCAATATGATCAAGTTTCATAATCTAATGAAAATTACAACTTCAGCAATGGGACCATCTGGAGTACTTGACTTTTAATAATAGTTAATTATTTTGCAGCTTCCTGGAATTATTTTAACATTCAATGCTTAACTGTCTATAACTTTTCTTCCTAATCCGATTCCTTTATCCTACCATTCCCCTATACTATAAATGACCAAATTGCAAAATCTCACGACACTTACAAAAACTGCACATACAAAACACACACCACATCAAAACTGATCAGGAGCGTTTGGTACGGTATGTCCACGCATCCTTCCTCCCCTGTAGATTCTGTGAAATGTGATCCGTTCACAGAATCCTCTCTGCGGTTAATGCAACGCAGTAGGCCTGGCCGCTTTTATGAGTGTAATACGTTTTAGGGATGCTCGAATGTACTACAATCATTAATATTGACAAGAAACATGGGGCGTAATCTAATCACATGTTCTTCCAGGATGCTTTCTTCGGACTGGGTGCGCTTGTGTTTGATTAGATTAGATTAGATTTAAACTTCTGAAATATGTTACAAAAAAAATTCATGCAAACAAATCCGATTTTTTTTTAAATAAGTATTTTTTCAAATAAGCATAATAAGATACTTCCACATAGTTTTTGAAGATTTTTTCAAAATTATTGATTTGAAATTGTGAGTTTTTCGAGAATATTTAAAAAAAATATATTACGTTGTGATTTTTTTTTAAATTCTTTCAAACATAATTCCTTTCCTTTCGACGTTATGTTCATTTAACCTTTTGTTCACTTTCGATCATTTATCCAGATTTTCCAGATATGGCAAAACATCTTTGACCAAATTTTGATTATGTATTTGAAAAAAATTAAATATAAAATACATAAAAAAATTAATCATGTTTTTAAAATTTATTTTTAATTTAGTATTTAGTTTGCTACCAAACAGTATTCTTGGGAATTTTGACAAAGTGCAATAATTTGAAGGTATTTTTTTTAATAAGCATTTTTAATTAAAAAAATGTATCCAGGAATTGCTCAGTGCAAAAATAAAACGAAAGTTCCGTGAAGTTTTCTTCTTTACTCAATAATAATTATTTCGAAATTCAATAATCAAGAACAATTTTTTGATAGGGCAAAAAATAATTTGTGATTTTTAAAAAAATAATCGTTTTTGAAAAATTAGAAAAAAATGATTAAAGCAGAAAATATCACAAAATAGTTTATTCTAGTTGCTTTGCTATTTTTTGCATTTTTAAATGTTTTTATCATTTGCCACAGATTTGCAACATATTGAGTTTAAACAGCCAAAGTTGGATACAACAAAACTTTAAAATTTCAGCAATGTCAAAGTCAGTTATATGTCTGATACCTCAGGAAATATATTTTTAATAATCAAAATTGTTAGAAGTGACCAGAAGAAAAAGCCGCAGAATCAGTTTTTGCCAGGATAAATCCAAGGGGTTATAATAAACAAATTAATGAAAATATTATAAGCAAAGTTGACTTTATAGCTGTCGGCCACCATTGCTAGTACCAACCACTAGTGTCTTCCTTTTATCTACAAGGACTTCGCCTCCCTGGGCTCCTAAAAGTATAAAAATATAAAATAAACAAAGGTTAGTCAAAACCAGAATCCATCTCCCTACTAGGTTTCTCCCATCCAAAGCTTGTTGTTGTTACCCTGTTTCTGCTTGGCATCATTAAAGCTCAATCAAATAACAAGCTGAACGTGCACGGTACATGTTAACGTAACGCTGGCCATCAGTGACATGAAATCTCTTTCAAAGATATAAATGTTGCATAAATTTATGATTGACAACTAGGACGCTAATGATTGCATTAAAAAGTTATTTAAATGATAAGACACATTTAATTTTTGTCAAACAAGTTCTTCACTTACTTCAAGGAGGGTACAGCTGAACTGATTTATTATGATGCAGATAGAGCATTTAAGAGTGACGATCAGATTTCTTTCAAAGTGATTTGACGGCTTCACCTTAAGGGCGCGGCATTTTGCAATGGGCAATTCTTTGCAAAGATGAACTGGTGGGTGGTCTTATCATTGCCGTTCTCGGAAAGACGTAATTGAGTCCTGGATATCAATGAGAAATCTTTGAAGCCTTTCGTCTGGTTCATAGAGTTGGCAAACAATGATTTATAAGAGTTCATCGTATGACTTGCCTAGACTACTGATCAATTTAAGTTGAAGTAATACATAGAACTATGGTTAACTTTAAAGTCATGTTGAACAAAGCTTCTAATTAGATATGCTCCTCAACCATCCCCAAAAAAAAACAAGACATGAAAACGCAAATTATTTCTCGCTGCACAAATTCATAACAAAACGTGCCAACGTTCCACCGGGCCAACCAAAACCAGTTAAGGTTGTTGGCTCTCTTCACTCCTTTTCTTTCATTTTCTTCTCTATGTAGATTTTCACCAACAAAACCCACCTCCACCCCCACCCGCACGTGCCGCGTGACAATTTTCGTCCACTTGATTATGCATGCAGCTGGCGTTCACTTTGTTGCACTATCTCATACAAATACACACAGACACACACACTTTTTGGGGTGTGGGTGAATTTGCTGGAGTGTGCTTCAGGACAAGTATTTGCGAATGTGTGCTTTCATTTGTGTGTTTGTTTACGTCTTTCACGGGCAAAAACGCGCGAGCCCATTTTGGCAAACAGTTTATGCGCTTTGGGTGGGAGCTTTTGGGAAGGGCAAATTCAAAATGATTTTTTTAACTAACTTAATCCACCCATGTGGTTGACGCCTTCCTCACTATTCGTCAACAATGGGTAATTTGAGGGGTTCGGACACATACTTCAGCATTTTTTTTAGATTTAGAAAAATAAGTACACAGATTTAACTAAAGTGGTAATAACTCGATACAGGGTTGCCAGTTCTCCAATGTTTTGGACTCGTTGGAAAGTTCTTTTGATTACATAACCAACGATCTTTACATACATTTAAGTGAGATCCGGCTTCAAAAAATTATATTAATATCGCTGAAGTGGTCATATCTCGAGACAGGGTTGCCAGATATTCAATGTTGTGGACTCGTTTGAAAGGTCTTTCAATTACCTAACCAACGATGTGTCGGAGTATGAATCCGGACATCGTTTACATGCATATAAATGAGATCCGGATACATGTGAAAACACATTTTTATAAATAACTTTTGAACTTGTTATCGAAACTTCAAGTAATTCAATAGCGATGTATGGGACCATAAACCAAGTCGAATGCAACTGGTTTGGTCAAAATCGTTTCAGCCAGTGCTGAGAAAACTCAGTGAGAATTTTGGTCACATACATACACACACACACACATACACACACACACACACATACACACTCATATACACACATACACACACAGACAATTGTTCAGTTTTCGATTCTGAGTCGATATGTATACATGAAGGTGGGTATTTGAGCTATTACTAAAACAATCATTTTTATAGCAGGATTATAGCCTTACCTCAGTGAGGAAGGCAAATGGTTTGAAGATTTGAAGATTTGAAGATTTAAAGATTTGAAGATTTGAAAATTTGAAGATTTGAAGATTTGAAGATTTGAAGATTTGAAGATTTGAAGATTTAAAGATTTGAAGATTTAAAGATTTAAAGATTTGAAGATTTGAAGATTTGAAGATTTGAAGATTTGAAGATTTGAAGATTTGAAGATTTGAAGATTTGAAGATTTGAAGATTTGAAGATTTGAAGATTTGAAGATTTGAAGATTTGAAGATTTGAAGATTTGAAGATTTGAAGATTTGAAGATTTGAAGATTTGAAGATTTGAAGATTTGAAGATTTGAAGATTTGAAGATTTGAAGATTTGAAGATTTGAAGATTTGAAGATTTGAAGATTTGAAGATTTGAAGATTTGAAGATTTGAAGATTTGAAGATTTTAAGTTTTGAAGTGTTGATGTTTTGAAGATTTGAAGATTTGAAAGATTTGAAGATTTGAAGATTTGAAGATTTGAAGATTTGAAGATTTGAAGATTTGAAGATTTGAAGATTTGAAGATTTGAAGATTTGAAGATTTGAAGATTTGAAGATTTGAAAATTTGAAGATTTGAAAATTTGAAGATTTGAAGATTTGAAGATTTGAAGATTTGAAGATTTGAAGATTTGAAGATTTGAAGATTTGAAGATTTGAAGATTTGAAGATTTAAAGATTTGAAGATTTGAAGATTTGAAGATTTGATTTGAGATTTTCCAATGCAACCTTTCATAATGCTACTCCCCCATCGTTGTCATAACCTTAAAATGACGCTGGCAGCCTCGCAAGATATCAGCCTCAGAATCCGGAATGTTATTGTCGTTTCGTTCTCTCGAGGTTCTTCCGCAGAGCAAGACTTTCAGCAATCGCCAGAACAGCTTGTGCCAACCCGGCTTACGTTCACGGATCTTGTCAGATGTCACATGGCTCTCGCACACAGTACAGTAATACCGGGCATGATTTACGATCGTCTTTGTGCGCGCAATTCTCGTGAAACTGTTTTAAACCGTTGACAGGTCTGTTTGAGGAGCAATTGCGGACAAAAAGGGGGTTTCGAAATTCAATTCGTCTCCTGGCTCTCGGTTCAACAAACAAATTTAATCCTTCCACCCGCCCGTTTCGAGGTAGTAACATTCATTTTTAATTAATTTATTTACATCAGGAAACGACCCCGAAGAACGACCCCGGAGCTCTTCATCAGAGCACACACACTTAGGGTAATGGAACTTCAAAAGCAGTCGGAGAAGTACTTTGCCAACCGTTAGACCCTGCTGAAAGTCCCACTTTTCCACCCCCACACGTAAATTGATTTTCCGCTCCCAGGTTAGACCGAAGCTGACAGTTCGATTTATTTATTCTTCACTCTCTGTCTCTGGGTTTGGGTCAGGTCCAGGTTGGAGACGTTTCGTTTCGTTTCGGGGAAATACTTCTTTTTTTCTCCTTGCTGCTGAAGGTTGTGGAATATTGGCAAGTGCACTTCATACATCTTTGAAAAATATGTTTTCCACTACCCTCAATTGCAATAAATTATTCCTACGATGAAGCAATTTTCGAGCTGTGCTTGACTACCTCTCGAGGAAGGTTTTGAAAGGGGGTATTTTTTTTTTAAATTTATGAGAAAATTCAAATTTAATTTGAATTATCTTAGAAACATTTTTAATCATCAAAAATATTGTAAAAAAAAATTCATTGAAATTTGATGAGGAAAGGAAAACTGGTACACATTTTCCGCATATAAAAACACACAACACCTAATGGCAAGGGAATTGCATTGCACATCAGAGTGAAAGAATTGAATTTCCGAAACTGGTTGAGATGTTGTCCTTCAGATGGGGAGAGAATTCTGCCAGGAACACCTGGCAATCGTTGGGAGGGTGGAAAAACTAACCGTTGGAGGAGACAGTGAGTAATGGAAAACGCATTGGTCGACATGGATGAGTGTTCTCATGATAGAAGGTATTTTCTCCGTACTTATATATGATGGAGATAACGTAATTGACAACCTTTTTTCAAAAAAAAGGAAAAACTACTTGACAGAAATCTTTTGGTTTAAGTTTATACATTTTGTAGTTTTATTTAATACCCATCAATTCATTAAACAAATTAAAAAAAAGACACATTTTCATCCGAATAAAAAAACAGAAATTGTGGAATACTTCTTGTTCTGATTCCAAGTGATTTAATTAGTGTGCTCCTCTTCATTTGAAACAAAGCATCACTAATGAGAACTGATTGAAGCTGTTGATTGATTCAACTTTTTTTTGTCGCATGTTTCGAGCTTTCTTATTCCATTAAAAGCATTTCCCGCGTTTTCTTGCCATTTTTCTGCGAAAAAAAAAAGAATGATTTGAAGCCGTTCGTTTATTTTTGGTGCTTGCCAGCAATCAGCGTTTCTCTAATCAATTTTATTGAATTCAAATCAAGCATCCGATCATTTCATAAAAATAAAAGGAACGAAAGATGAGAGTGACTCCCCTCTGATGTTTTTCCATGGAAAAGCTGAAGTTATACACCGCTTTGTGTTCAACCATCAGTAATGTGCTTTGGGCTTCCCCAGAAAACAGCTAAAGCTTTGACAAATATGACTAAACGACTTCCGTTGGACCGAGCAGAAATCTCACCACCACCGAAGGGCTTCGTCGACGAAGAATAAAGAGTGAAAAATTTCCCCGGAGGAAATCCAGAACTAACAACCGTGCCGAACCCGAACAGAGTTTGATTGTGTGATGTGTGAACTGTATATGTGTGGGTGGTTTTGTGACTTTGAGAACGTGTTTACCAAACACAAACATTGGGGCCCATGACCTGTTTCCTTGCTTATTGTGTGATGAGCTTTGATGCCCTGCAGATAAGCACAGGACGGACCTTTAGACAAAGCAGCTCATACCTACACTGAGACTCGAGGGGATGTTAGAAATTTCCTTTCATTAGATTTATTCGATGCATAGACAAAACGATTTTTTACAGATTTATCGGTTGCAAAACCTCACACATAGGTACGTACCAGCCATTCTGTAACAATGCAGGAGGGGGGAGTTTTCCAAGAAAAGTAATTTCTTTGATTAAAACGTGTTTGTTGTTTTCATGGGTACACCAACACTAACAGGCTCGAAATAAATTTATCTTGAAAACACATTAGCACAGCAAGGAGATTGAACAAAACAAGCCCATTGGTGATTGAAGAGGGGATAATCAATTACCTTGTTCTTTTGCGCTCGTTTGCTAGTATAAATTTATGGATGCAATCCTTCAAAATAGAAATTAACTTTTTGAATGCGTACAATTTTCACAACATGCCCATTATTGATATGACAGTCTTGAATAGAATCGGTTAATAAATCAATTTATTGTTATATTAATTTTGTCATTGACATGGTACAAATCAAATTCAGAATTCAAATTGACAAATAGGCTTGTTCTTTTTTCTCTTTTTGTTCCATAGCAGAATCACTTCGATTGTTGTTCCATTTCGCCCTTGAGCAATTTACAAGAATTGTATTACACTCTCTTTAAATTAGATCAAAATGATATCAATGTATGAATAACATGATTTTCAATTTATTTTCAGTGGAGAAGAAGAATTAATTATAAAATAACTTATAGAACTTCTCATCACCCTTTAATTTTTTTTAATTAGCAGATTTTTTGATTTTTTTTTTGCTTATAAAATAAGAAAATACTTAATCGGAATAATGACTTAGAAAATTTCAAATAAAATAATTGAAAACTAATTAAATATGCAGAAAACAAATATTGTTCCATCATAACAAAGCAAATCAAATTAAATCTTATTCAAAGGGAATGAGCATAATCTCCGAGCTACTCTGCAATAGGTCCTAAGTGCCTTATCTAAACAAAGCGATTGGATTGAGATCAATTTAGAATTACTCATTAATTAGTTGCCAGTCTGCCAATTAGTTACTTTATTACTGATCAAAATGATTAATTAGTTTATTACAAATAAATATTATGATTAAAAACGAAATTAAAAAGAGTCTTTCTATTAACGGAACTAAACGAAATATAAAATTATTATTATTAAAAAGTTCTTTTAAAATCATAAATAATAAATAAAAAAAAATGCGAAAATAAAGAAAAGAACTTTATATTTGATCAAAGTTTAAAATTTTGTTGAAAAAAGAGAATTTCAACTCTTATTGATGTTAAAAAGATTGTAAAATTTCACAAAAGTGTCAGCTTTCTACATTTAAATCGAATTGATAGTTTTCGAGATATTGTGAGTTGAAATATCTGGACAAATTTATTTTGGTTCTCATGGTTTTAACAACTCATAATTAAAAAACAGTGTTGTTCAATACATTGTATAACAATACAATTGTATATTTAAATTTTTTGCGAAAAAAATAGTTTTCAGTATCGAAAAATAACATAAAATTCATAAAATTCAAAAATTTTCAAAAAATTATAAATGTTTCATGATTGTTTCAATATTGCTTAAAACGAATTTCAACGCGGTAAATGATTTTGAAATTGTTTTCAGATAAAAATAAATTAAAAATCCATTGAAAGCCAACAACTTTTTTGGAATAACTAACTTGCAAACGGCAATTGTTTTTTTTTCTTCTAATTTTAAATCAGGGATGCTCAAAGTTTTTGGATGCCGGGCCAAATTTGAAACCCAAATAAGCTTGCGGGCCAAATGCAAAAGAATGTTATTTAAAAAATCAAATTACGTTATTTTTATTCAAAAGACTAAAAAATACATCTATAACTTGAAGTTTTTAGAAATTTCTGTTATTTTAATAAAAACAAATATTTTTTCCATAAAATTTGTTGATTTTTTTGGGTAATTGACAAAAGAGATTCAATTGAATGTACATCATTGAAATTTTTAGCTTTTTTTATTTTGAAACTGGTAACATGAAATCTGATCTATTCATGGAAAGGTGTAACTTTATCTATAAATTAAGTGTAACAAATATAAAATCGCTGCGAAATTACTTTCCAACAATAAGGTCAATGTAAATATTAAAAAAAAAGTTGTCCCTTGACTCTGGCCATAGCCGAGCTAAGCTAAAAAAAATACACATGCAAAATAAACATTTTAGTGAAATGAAAAATATCCATGAAATTCAAATTATTTTTAAATTGCTCAAAATAATTCTAAACGCAGAGAAATGTATTTTAGATTGATTGAATTCCACCTGACTGCACTTAATTTTCAATTCAAAATTGTAAGTTTGTTTGAACAAATATATATTGCCTTTGATTATTCGAGCCAATTTTGGTTGGGGTGTAATTTGAAGATACTCCCTTTAAGTCTGAGCCACTGTAATTCTAGGCAACCGCTACATAGGTCATCCTTGTGGCCCTGTTGGTTATCACATCAAATCAAATCAAATCAATTTTGGTTGGGGTGTAAAAATCTTTGAAAAATATTTGCAATGAACAGGTCATTATTACTTTAATATTATTATGTAAAACAAACCTAAATGTTTTCTTGAAACAAATAACAAAAATATAAAAATTGAAATAATAAGACTTGATCTCAACATTTAAATGAAAAAAGTGTTTTAAAATGCATTTAACACCCAGTTGTTTTGCAATCATTATTTTAAAAAATGCATAATTTGACGAAAACAAAAATCTTTGCGAAAAGAAAACTTTTTGCGGTTCTGTACATTGACAGTTTTTGATTTTTGAACAATTTCAAACATCCTAAAAATTATAATAAACGCAAAGGAAATGCAATATTTGTACCAGCCTACCCCATTAGGGTGTAATATGGTTGTATGGAAAAAAATAAAGTTGTCCAAATTTAGCGAGCACAGCAATTTTTCAGTTCCTTTTGGGGTCCTAAACAACTCCCCAAAGTTTGGGAACGATTGGTTTAGTCCTCACTTTGCGCAAAGCGATTCAATTTTCCATATAAATTTGTATGGGAAAAACATTTTTTTTTGGATTTCGATATTTATAAAATCCACGTATCACGCTGTACTAAAACCGGATTCATATTCAGATGCTCTAGAAGGTGCTCTACAACTTTCCCGAAGAGAGTATGGTGCTAACTTGCTCCTAAAAAAAGATACAGCGTGTTAAAAATTCGTCTAAAATGTGTTTTTTGCTGGAAAATCACGTTTTAGACGAGTTTTGAGGACGCTGTATCTTCTCTTAGGGACATGCTAGCACCATACTCTCTTCGGGAAAGTTGTAGAGCACCTTCCAGAGCATTTGAATATGAATCCGGTTTTAGTACAGCTTGAAACGTGGATTTTATAAATATCAAAATTAAAAAAAAATGGTTTTTCCCATACAAATTTATATGGAAAATTGAATCGCTTTGCGCAAAGTGAGGACTAATCCAATCGTGCCCAAACTTTGGGGAGTTGTTTAGGACCCCAACAGGAACTGAAAAATTGCTGTGCTGGAAAATCGATTTTGATATTACACCCTACTACCCCATCTAAAATTTACCTCATAGCATATGGAATGATGATAGTTGGAGGATAAAAATATATATTTTTGTTAATTTTAAACAAGGACAAAAAAACAGTAGGGGAAGGTGGGGCAATCGCTCGTACGGCCGTAATTTTTACAATTTTGATTATTTCCAGTAGGAGGAATTGTTGCTAGCAATGCAATTAGCTGATTCTACTACCACATAACCGCCAAAATGACGTAAACGCCATGAGGCATAAGATTTAATGAAGTTTTTTTCAAAAACATTGTTTTCTTATAATATTTGGAAAGTACAAAATAAGGCTTGGGGTTCGTTTTATGGCTCACTATATCAAAATGCTATTTTTTCCTAGATCAAAAGTGTCCCTACCAATGATTGGCACCTATTATAAAGTATGATGTATCTTTTGGTTATTTTTGTTGACAGCTTTTGAAAAATCTTGTTCAGGTGGGGCATGTGTCATTTTACCTCTGAAAATGTGTAATTTTACCACTATTCTGGTGTAATGTCGCTTTTTTCAGTTTAAATTGAGGTAAAATTACATCATAAAAGAGGTAATATTCAACCTACCAAAATTACACCTTTCAAATTTACACATTTTTTACTGTGTACTTAAAAACTGATAAACAATTGTAAAAAAAATGTCAATGCTAAATAGAGTGATATTATGAAAATTTACTAGTTATCATCTAAGTACTAAATTTTTTTTCGTAAAAACGACAATTTAATAATTTAATAAAATATTATTATTTAATCTAAAATGAAAGAAACGTTTCAAAAACATTCTAATCTGATATATATAAGTGATAGCAGTTCAATTGTTAGGAAATTAACATGTTGTTTCATGCATTGTTCCTCTTGTCCCAACGGGTTATTCGTCTTGTCCAACTTGTTGAGTAAAACGTACGGAAAATTAAATAAAAAAAAATCAATTTTTTAACATTTAAAACAGGATTTTTTAAAAACTTGTTCTATCAAAGTCTTAGTCAAGACATTTAATAAGATGATTATCAAAAAAATCGTCAGATTTTTTACGTTTTAAATGGGTTTCAACGAGCATTTCCGTGGTTGTTACACTTACCCCACTTTTCCCTACCCAGTTGTTTTGCAATCAATATTTTTTTCAAAATATCTAAATATTGACGAAATTTTCAACGAAATTTCGTAAAAAAAATCCAAATATTTTTGATCAATCCCAGAAATGCTCAAAATTATTTTAAAAGCAGGAAAATACAATTCCAATTGTTTTCAGTTAATTAGAATCCTATTTTCATTAAAAATGTTTAAAAAAAATGTGCTCCGTGAAAAAATATTTGCGAGTTTTCTTCATTAACGAGCTTCTCAACCATAAACGCTGATTCGACTCGGATATTTGAAGCTTTAATTTTTTTTTTTTTTTTTTTTTGATAAACTTTAAAACAAAAATTTACCCTTCACTGGTTGAAGTAGCAATTTCCAAAATTCCAAATGACATTGCGCGTAATGGATTCAAATAAATGACATGCTAAACACGGACATCATTTGAAAAAAAAAAATCCAAATAGTCCAAACGACCTCCGCCGCGGATACTGGCGGTTCGCCTAATTAACTGGCGTGCCACTGCTCACACTCACGAGTCTAAATGAATAAAAGAAAGGAAATTTAATTATTACCACATCCACGCTAATGCGCTTTATCACACCGAATAAATCATTCAAACCAACCAGCAGCACCCTCCCTTTGAGCCCCTGCAGTTAGATAATCCGCCCGAATGTATGCAAAACCGCGGCGGCCATCACGTTTCATCCGCGTGTTGTGGCAAAACTGCACTTCCGGCACCACACAGACACACACGAACGCAGAGATATTGTGCATGGTAAATATTTCACCCTTACTGTGTGGCTTATGCACAGTTTAAAATGTTGAAATTTTTAAGTTTATTATTTAATGATTTAATTACCTTTGAAAAATAAAATGATTTTTCCTTAAATATTTTTTTGACATTTTTATAAGCAAAATTTTCTTTCCGTGTATCCATGATGGCAAAACAGAACTGCACAATTTGTCGGTGCGGTTGTTCAAATGGACATACACACACGTGTCATAATTTTCATGATGACCCCCCTGGCAAGATTGGTGGGACACGCACAAATGAGCTGACATTGACCACGTGCGTGGGAAACAGAAAAAAAAATGAAGCAGTACAATGTTTTTGTCAGGCTGTGTCAACCACCCACGTGCACTTCCTAAAACTGGGTCGTTAGAAGGGGATTGTGAGTGAGCGTGGGTTATTAGACCTAATTACCACGTGGGCAACTCGACATTGGCAAATCAGTGAATGGAGTCCTATTTCAAACATCATGTTCAGAAAAACTTAAATTCAACAAATTCAACAGTGTAAACCTTATAATAGTTTCACCATTTCCACCAAGCACTCAACGCTCTGTCCAACAGCCAACAACAAGATTAGCGAAGATTACTGCTCAATATTTCAGCAAACAAGGAAAGAAAAACAAGTGCGCTTTTCGCTGCTGTCTGCAACAACACCCCTTTCAACAACCCCGCTCCACAGCCCAGACAGATCACGCCAATTTATCTTCTTCATAGGGAGAACCACCACACTGCTGTATTTTCCTACTCCACTGTGGAAAACGGCAAAAAAAACAAACACAACTTGTCTTGACATACAATTTTCAATTTTCCACAAACAGCATGCGAAAAAGCGATTTTATCTCGAGCCACGACTCAAGTGTTGTGGTTCTGGATGTATGGAAAAGAAAATAAAACATAAAACAAGTACAAACGAAGGTGATGATAAAATTGAACGTAATTTATTTAATTCAAACGGGTGTCGTTTATCGTTGGCTGGCGGGTTTTGCTATACCTTTTCGTTCTAAAACACAACTGCACGTGTTTTTACACAATTTGAACGAGGAAAAAATACAAGTCAGCAAGATGTATATACACTTGCCACACTTTGACTATTAAAAAATAAGGGATATTTTGATCGATTTGAAATCTGCATCAAAGATGTTGGCTATTATTAAGACTTAAAAAAAATTCTCTTTTTTTTGTCACTCAAAAAAAAAATTTTTTTTTTACATGTTTAAAAAATAAAGCATGTTTATTTTAAGGGAACCTTTGCAGAATAAAAGGTACATGAAAAATCTGTTTTTTTTTTCTTTTTATGACTAAAGTTGAATTATCAAATGCGTATTTTTGAATTTTCGAAATATGTTGATACATTTAGGGGACTAAAAAATTCATCTTTGGGGCAAAGTGTAGATGGCGCAAAATCTTGTTATGAGTTATGTTTTTTTATTTGTGTTTTTTTTAGAAAATATTGAAAATTTAGACAAAAGAATACTGAAAATCAGGTTGTAAAGCGTTATTGAATTTCCAGTCATTTTAAATCTTTCCAAGTTTTTTAGTTAAAAAAATATATCGTAGTACTAAAACATCCCTGAAAAAAAAAACCTTATAATTTTTTCTCTGGAATTTTTAAACTCGGACATTTTTTTTCTCACAAGCAGCCTAGAAAAGAATTTATTCAAGCGTCATTCATATTTTTTGAATTTTGTATTGATAAGATCTGAAAATTTCACAAAAGTTGGAAATCGGCCCAATAGTTTCCAAAAAATCGTCGATTCGAATTAATTGTGAGGCTATTATCACGTCAAATTTTTAATGTTCCAGAAAGAAAATTTAAGGAAATTTCTATAGACTTTCGAAAAAAAAGTCAGCGCTTCTTTTCATTCAAGAACTATTTTTAAATTTAATAAAAAATACTTAAAATGAAAATGCTTACCTCAAAGTAACCATAACTAGAAAACGGTACATTATAACAAAAAAATTATAAGTAAATTAAAAAAATTAATTTCAATTGTGTTTCAAAAAAAGATTTTTTGTCATTTTTCTGTCACGATTGTCGATGCTTTAAAAAAATACTATTTTTCAAAATCTCTCATCCCCTAAACCAGATTTTGCACCTTCACAAATATGATTCGTATTTTGAAAATTCAATTTTCAATCATGCCTGCAAGAAATATATTTCAGAGATGCAGCCTATTGATGATTAAATATTGTGAAAAGTAGTTTTCTAAGGTTCCCTAATTTGCTCCATTTTAAAACTTGTGATAAAACAAACTTTTTTCCAAATTTTCAATAAAAAAAATCATGAAATTCAAAAATTTAGTCAGCATTATTAAATGAGCAATTCTCTACGAAATCGGCATTTTTTCAAGAATTTTAATTTTGTATTTTTTATTCCGGCCTAAACTTTTTTGGTGCCTTCGGTATGCCCAAAGAAGCCATTTTGCATCATTAGTTTGTCCATATAATTTTCCATACAAATTTGGCAGCTGTCCATACAAAAATGATTTATGAAAATTCTAAAATCTGTATCTTTGGAAGGAATTTTTTTTATCGATTTAGTGCCTTCGGCAAAGTTGTAGGTATGGATAAGGACTATAATTTTTATCATTTTTTTATTTTTTTTTCCATATAAAAAAATACAGTAGTTGTTCGGTAACTGGGCTGAGAACGTAGCCCAGTCATCGAATGCTGTTCGCTAACTGGGCTGAACGAAAAATAACGAGGGGACTATCGATGCATAGTATTTATTTGATGAAATATAAAAATAAAAGTTACTCAAATTTGTTTACAATGATCACTTTTCATATTTCTTTACTTGTGACTTGAAATTACATTAAAGTTTGAAAAAAGTTTTTTTATTTGCTGACCATGATTTTTGCATCCATTAACCCCTCGGTGATTTCGGTTTTTTGACGTTTGTCTGCTTTTTAACTGGGCTACGGCCCAGTTATCGAGCGCCCAGTTAAAAAGCAGCCCAGTTAAACAACGCCCAGTTACCGAACAACTACTGTATATCTTTATATTTTGCTTTTTTGAACTTTGTTGATATGATTATGCAAAGATTTAAAAACAGGAAAATTGATGTTTTCTAAGTCCCACCTAAAAAACTCACAATTTTCAAATGCTGATATCCCAGCAACTATTGGACAGATTTTCAATGTAAAGATATGAAACATTCGTGAAATTTTCTGATCTTTTCGAAAAAATATTTGAAACTTTTTTAAATCAAGATTATTATTTCATAAGGGCAAAACATTCAATATTTTAAAATGTAAGTCTTGATTTTTAAATTGAAACTCGGACCTTTAGTTAAGCGATGACCTATACATGTCTGGGTATCAAAATTTTCGTAATTGAAAGATGTCTAGGTGTATATGGTCATCGCTGAAATTTTTAAGTTATCGCAGTTTTAATAAAAAAAAGTTGATTTTTTGCCGATTTCGTCAATTTCCTGTTTTTGTGCGTGGCGCGTCGGAATACTCATTTTTTATTTTCAAAAAATCATATCTCGGAAACGTACGGTTCGACATCGCCAATTTTTTGATATAGAATGTGAAATTTTCCGAGGAATCCGATAAAAATATTTTCAGACATTGGCTCTTTGGTCCAGACACGGTCAAAACGCCATTTTAGGTTTTCATACGACTTTTTCAATAGTTAAGCTAGGTTTTTGGAACTTACTAATATTTTTTCCAAATAGCCAAACTCATCACGTTTCTTTTGCGTCTAAGACAGCTAAACAGCTAAAAAGTGATTTTTGCGAAAAATTACGAAAATTGTCATTTTTTGAACCACCCTAGCACGATGTAGGTCACCCTAATGGCCAAACAAAAAAATACGGGTCTTATTATTTTAGCCAAGGAACCTCCAGACAAATTTTTAGCCCGGTCGGAGATTTTTTTTTTCGGTTTAAGCTCTTTTCAAATGGAAATGTTGCATTATAAAATGGTGGGTTGCTTGGGTGAGACTTAGAAAACATCATTTTCCTGTTTTTAAATCTTTGCATGGCAATATCTCAGCAACCAAAGGTCGTATCAACAAAGTTCAGAAAAGCAAAATATAAAAATTTTCTAAGCTTTTCAAAAATATGTTTTCCAAAAGTGGGCAAACATGTGCACTAGTTTAAAAAAAAAATGAAAAACTGCGACCAATTTTTCGATTTAAAAAAAAAATAGTATGAATTCAAAAATTTATAGCTAGATTATAGATTTTTGCCCGTTCTGTAAATTTCTGAAAAGTTGGCATTTAATGTTTTTGTTGGGGTCGGGCCAATCGGCAGAAAACCGATCGGCAGAATGCCGAATGGCAGAATGCCAAATGGCAGAATGAAAATGGCAGAATGCCAAATGGCAGAAAATCACATGGCAGAAAGGTTAAATAGCAGAATAGGTCAAATGGCAGAATATTAAATGGCGGAAAAGGTCAATCAGCAGAAAATTAAAAGGTAGAAAATTTATTGGCAGAACAAGTCAAAGAGCTGAATAATCAAAAGGCAGAAAAATCAAAAGGCAGAAAAATTAAAAAGCAGAAAAGTTAAATGGCAGAATGTTAATAAGCAGAAAAATTAATTAGCAGAAAATTAATTAGCAGAAAATTAATTAGCAGAAAATTAAATGGCAGAGAGTTGATCAGCAGAAAAAATAAATAGCAGAAAATTAAACGGCAGATAATTAAACGGCAGAAAATTAAACGGCAGAATAGTTAGTTGGCAGAATAGCTAGTTGGCAGAATAGTCAAATGGCAGAATAGTCAAATGGCAGAATAATTAATTAGCAGAAGAGTTGAATGGCAGAATAGTTAAATGGCAGAATGTCAAATGGCAGAATAATTAATTAACAGGAGAGTTGAATGGCAGAATTGTCAATTGGCAGAATAATTAATAAGCAGCAGAACAGCAGAATAGTCAAACGGCAGAATAGTCAAATGGCAGAATAGTCAAATGGCAGAAATCAGACCGACAAAAAACCATCAAAGGCAATGTTTAGAACGGTTAGACAAAGATCGGAAATTTTATGCCCTTAGGTTGACTTGTGAATCGTGAACCGGTTCGGATGCCGGCGGATTTGCCGACGACGTAATTCCGGGTTGGTACGAAATTCCAACGAAAAATCTATTCTATCGATACAAAGACCCACAAAATGGTGTTATAAACACACCAAAATGTTTATTTAGCAATTCTATGGTAATATATTGACATTTAATTAAATTGAATGTTTGTAAAATTAAGTTTAGATAAGTTTCATATAGAATTTCCAGAGTTATATAAACTTTTATACTTGGTAGTTAGTAAACTTTATATTCAATCCAAATGATTTTTTTAATCAGTCATGGATGCCTATTTGGAGTTAGGAGACTGGATTTATGGTGATTTGTCAACAAATACCATTATTTATGTTAATTTTTCGAAAGGTAAAAAAACGAAACTATTGGCACTACGCCCCCCGGGGCATGGCCTTCCTCTAACGTGGGATTTCTGCTCCAGCGCCTCTGACGAGACAGGAGAAACCGGGACCGACGTTTTACTTCACCATCCGATAGAAGCTCAGTGGATAAGGCGGGAATCGAACCCGCGTCTCATAGCATCATCGGGATCGGCAGCCGAAGCCGCTACCCCTGCGCCACGAGACCCACGAAAGGTGTACAAACTTTTTTTATGACTTTTTTGATTTTCGTAATAGTATTTGTTATATAACTTTTTATAGAAAACATCTTTTCATGAGCTTTTTGTAGCAAAATGTTCGACATGAGTTTCTGAACAAAACGTAGTACTAACTACTTTAAATTGTTACATTTTTCATCACAAAATGTGCATAGTGCCCACGGGGTGTAAATAGTTTTTTTACATACTGTATGTACAATTTGAATCAACCAAAAAAATCTCATAATCTGCTAACTTGCAAGTTATCAAAAAAAAAAAAAACCATAAGTTTTAAAATATTTTGTTTATTTTTCGTCTGATCATCCTTGTAGGTCATTCTTTTGGTTTATCATTCTTTTTAATTTAAGACGTTTAAACATTTAAACAGTTTTTTTTTTGAAAATCAATGATTTTTTTGTTTTTTCATATTGGTTCACATTTCCGCCTCTAAACCATTTCAAATTTTCAATTTCATCCCCAAACATCTCGCCACACCCAGCTGGAACCACAATCGGCGACGAAGGAGTAAATAATATCAGCAACAGATTGTAATCTCACCCAACCGAATACGCTATCATCCAGCCAGCACGCTGCTGACGGTTGACAAGGATAAACACGAAAGGGACGACCATAAACAGACTGATGGACTGATACGTCATGATGAGGATGATGATGTTGGTGAGTGAATCCTGCGATTGTCACACTGTGAGGTATTTGCTGAGGTTCTGGGCTTGAGAGTTTCGTTCCAATTTATACCCAAAATAGGCACAGCTGCTCCAAATTGGGAGCCGATATCGATGAGGGATTATGGTTAGGCATGATCCACTTGGGTTTGGTGTTGTTGGCAAACAATGAGGCAAATGTATGCGAGACCTCAGTGTCCTGGTCCTGGTCAGATGGTAACTCATTTAGGTTAGATTGATTACTCGACCAAATTTGAATAGGAACATGTGGTTGGGTGGCATTTCGCTTTGCATTTTGAAATCTTATGCATGAATGGAGGAAAATATGTTGGTTGTTGATTTTTAAAAGTTGCTTTTGGACGTGTAAGAGCTTGAATTTGGGAATCCTAAATAAAAAAAAAAACAAGAAAAGCGCAAAGTAACTCAAACAAAAAGATTGTAACCTTTGGTGCCAAGTTGTCGATAACATTAATCGAGTAAATAGACTTTTTCCATACAATTTCCCCTTTGTTTATGATAATGACGAGCAATCTCCAAGAAAAGACCTCCCCTCGACTTTTCCTTCCCTTCACCTCACCACTCCAAAACTATCCTCCCTTGAACAATGTGTTTCCTTCCAACATGGTCTCGGGACAAGCTCAACTTTGAAAGTTCGAACACAAAACAAGTTTGATCGTTTGCCCATCAACCCAGCCTCTCCTCCGATAACGGGCTTCCGGAAGACTTCCAGACAGCCGGCAACTTTACCCGGGCCGGCTAAAAGTTAATTAGGTGTATCGCTCTTAGGGAGGTCACCGCCGGATGGGGTGACTTTGATATCAGAAGTTGAGAAACATTTTAGAAATTAAAAACATTATTTTCACACAACTTTAAGGTTCCCTGTAAGTCGGCCCCGAAACGTTCCATGGATAAATATCTGCCAAAAAAGGCACTGTTCACCATTCACCAACACCAACCGAGTGTGTGTCCTAAGGACTTGGCCTTTGTTGTTTTGCATTCTAAAAAGCACAATAACGAGTATCTTTTTATCTGTCTAAAGAACCTTTTGAGCCTTGCTTGTGGTTGTTCGTTTTTCCCTTCCCTCACTTTTCCGAAAAAAAAAACGAAAAAAGGCAAAAAAAAGAGCACGGAAAAGTTGGTCCTCGCCAGCAGGACGAAGAACAGAAGAGACGTAATTTAGTGACCAATTATTTCACTTATCTGGACAATAACTTTTAATTAACCGGGGCCAATCTGGCATCGCGAAGACGCTGGCGAAAATGGAATTCCGTCAGGTCAGACCCTTCTGGGAACCACCTGAAGATTTGTTGTTTTTCTTCTTCTTTTTTCAATTATTCATTTGAGGGATGTTGGAATCATCCCAAAAAGGTCTCAATTCATTGTGGTTTGTTTAACTCAACACGACAACCTGTTGAGTCGCAATCCCACCTCGATGAATTAATCAACCGGTACAATTCCAATCTAAAAGTTTTATATCCTGTCCCTTGAACTCACCTCACGTGTACAAATTTGCAAATTAGATTGGGTTTTCCCGCGGAAAAGTTTCACTCCGCTTCAAAAATGTTCAACAAGAAAAAATATTTATTTTTCGTTTGAAAAATACCGCAAAACGCGGGGCACGCCCAACTTTTATCTTTGCCAAATCGAGTTTGTTTGCGCGCGCGGAGCGGGCACATTTTTTCGCACTCAAATTCTCGCGGTTCATCGCGGTGAAACTTTCCGGAAATTTACTGTACAGGTGGGGCAGCACAAAAAATGCTATTGAAATTAGATCCTTTTTTTGTGCGTTCCTCATTCTCCGTATCGCGCATTATACTGCAAGATCATAATTGCTCATCCTGCCGATGAGCTTGATCGACATTCCACGGTGTAATGGGACGTGGGTAAGACTTCGTCGTTGTCGTGCTATCTTGTCACACGTGCATTTTGGGCCAAATTGAGTTAAGAACGCCATTTTCTTCAGCTCACAATGCCTCAACGAAGCTTCAATCTTGTCGTGGTAAATTGACACACCTTGAAAATTGCTCCAAGAGTGACAACTAGCCAAAGGGATTTCGGGACAGAATGCGTTTGACACACGTATTTGCCCGACTATTGTAAACATTTGTAATTATATCTCGGGACTCGAAATTCAACCGACTTCAACCAAACTTCGAGACAATGCACAGAACGGTCAGCCAAGCAAAATTTGTTTGTTTTTGTTTACATTGCGTGGTCTGTTTTTTTTTTTTTTTGTTTATTCAAGGTCAAACATTAAAAGGCGTTTTTCTCCGAACGTCATAAAGCGACGTGCGACTAGATAGCACGACAACGTCGACTTGAGAGTTGGAAGGTTTTTTTTTGGGTTCCAGAAGTTTTGAAATTCTTTTGGCGAAAAAATACCTTTAATTACTCCACGAGCAGCCATCAGTAGACGAACAAAGTAAGAACGTACCAAAGTATGATGAACGCTAGGAGTGTATAAAAATAACTTCAGAATGCTTTGGGGTGGTTCTTTTAACATTAAACTGTAGAAGTTGAAAATATTTGCAAGTCCTTTAAAGCTATTTAAATTGAGATTTCTTGTGTCTCTTTTTTGAGGTGTGATAATAATTTCATAAAATACAGATTATTGTTTTTTAAATATAATTTTTGTATTTTTTGTAATTTTACCAATTATACCAATTTTGTAAATTTTTCCAAATTTAAATTTTTTATCAATTTTACCAATTTTAGCAATATTTTTTATCAATTTAAGAAATTTTAGCAAATTTAGAAATTATAAAAATAAAAGCAATTTCAGCAATTTTAGCATTTTAGGAACCTGAGGAATTTTAGCAATTTTAGCAATTTTATCAAAATTACCAATTTTACCAAATTTACCAAATAAACCGATTTTATCAATTTTACCATTTTTTCCAATTTTACCAATTACCAATTTTACCAATTTTACCAGTTTTACCAATTTTACCAATTTTACCGATTTTATCAATCTTTTCAATTTTACCAATTTAAACAATTTTATCAATTTAACCAATTTAATTAATTTTATCAATTTTACCAATTTATACAATTATATCAATTTTACCAGTTTTACCAATTTTAACAATTTCACCAATCTTACCAGTTATTAACTTTACCAATTTTACAAATATTAACAAATTTATCAAATTTACCAATTTTATCAATTTTAGCAATTATAGCAATTTTACCAATTTTACCAATTATACCAAATTTACAAGTTTTACCAATTTTAACAATTTACCATTTTTATCAATTTCACCAATTTCACCAATTTTACCAATTTCGGGGTGGTTCTGTAGAACTGTAGAAGTAGAACTGTAGAAGTTGAAAATATTTGCAAGCCCTTTTAAACTATTTAAATTGACAAAAAAAAATTCTTGTGTCTCTTTTTTGAGGTGTGATAATAATTTCATAAAATACAGATTATTGATTTTCAACATTTAATATTTATATTTTTTGTAATTTTACCAATTAAACCAATTTTGTCAATTTTTCCAAATTTTTTTTTTTAATAATTTAACAAATTTTATAAATTTTAGCAATTCTCGCTAACTTTTTCAAAAGGTCCTATGTAGGGTAGGGTAGTCATCAGTGAGACACTTTTGGTTTTCAATTTTCAAAGATTTTTCTTATTTTTTCATCAGCATATTTTAATGAGCTTTTTGTTGCATTTTCTTTCTTTTAATGTGTTCTAACATTGACCAAAATATGAGATCGATCCAACATCTACAGCCAGAGTTATTCAACTGTCTCATTGTAGACACACTACGAAAATCAAGATTTTTCTAGTAAAACACCATGTTTTTGTATTGTTCCATTGCAGGTGACTTGCTTTGAACATTTAGAGCAATTTTGCCAACATGAAACTTTAATCAACAAAAGTTATACTAAAAAGTATTTTTTTTTTTAAATCCGTATATTTATACCAAATAACTTTGTATTTTTGGTTAAATGAAGTTCAAACTCTATAAATATTCCAAAAATCACTTTCAATTCATGTTTTGAAAGATTTCCAAAGATTTTGAAAAGTTTAATGAAGAAAAATCAAAGTGTCTCTTTGTTACCCATGAGCTGAAATGACACACCTTTCCCCCAAATATGAGCCTGATTGGTTGAAACTACGACTTGTGAGAGCCATTTTATCATTGTTCCCCGTGTCTCATTGATGACTACTCTACCCTACATAGGAAACCCATGGCGCATTGATTGACTTTTATCATATTTACCAAATTTACCAATTTTATCAATTTTAGCAATTATAGCCATTTTACTAATTTGACCAATTTTACCAAATTTAAAAATTTTACCAATTTTACCATTTTTATCCATTTTACCAATTTTACCAATTTTATCAAATTTACCAATTTTATCAATTTTACCAATTTTAACAATTTTATAAATTTTACCAATTTTACCAATTTTACCATTTTTACCAATTTACCATTTTTATCAATGTTAGAAATTTTACCAATTTCACCAATTTTAGCCATTTTAAAAATTTTGTATTTTTGTGTTTTTGTATTTTTGTATTTTTGTATTTTTGTATTTTTGTATTTTTGTATTTTTGTATTTTTGTATTTTTGTATTTTTGTATTTTTGTATTTTTGTATTTTTGTATTTTTGTATTTTTGCATTTTTGTATTTTTGTATTTTTGTATTTTTGTATTTTTGTATTTTTGTATTTTTGTATTTTTGTATTTTTGTATTTTTGTATTTTTGTATTTTTGTATTTTTGTATTTTTGTATTTTTGTATTTTTGTATTTTTGTATTTTTGTATTTTTGTATTTTTGTATTTTTGTATTTTTGTATTTTTGTATTTTTGTATTTTTGTATTTTTGTATTTTTGTATTTTTGTATTTTTGTATTTTTGTATTTTTGTATTTTTGTATTTTTGTATTTTTGTATTTTTGTATTTTTGTATTTTTGTATTTTTGTATTTTTGTATTTTTGTATTTTTGTATTTTTGTATTTTTGTATTTTTGTATTTTTGTATTTTTGTATTTTTGTATTTTTGTATTTTTGTATTTTTGTATTTTTGTATTTTTGTATTTTTGTATTTTTGTATTTTTGTATTTTTGTATTTTTGTATTTTTGTATTTTTGTATTTTTGTATTTTTGTATTTTTGTATTTTTGTATTTTTGTATTTTTTGTATTTTTGTATTTTTGTATTTTTGTATTTTTGTATTTTTGTATTTTTGTATTTTTGTATTTTTGTATTTTTGTATTTTTTTATTTTTGTATTTTTGTATTTTTGTATTTTTGTATTTTTGTATTTTTGTATTTTTGTATTTTTGTATTTTTGTAGTTTTTTCAATTCAATTCGGTTTTATTTGTGAATAATCCAAGTAACAATGAGTTCATTTAGGTATATAACAGAGTTTTGGTGTTCCTTTCAGCTGTGTTTTACATCGTAATTCAATCGAAAAATTATTACTTATAACTATGGAATTGACAAGAGTAAGAAAAAGTTTTCAAAAAACTTACAGAAAGTGCAATGGGAAAAGGATAGATAAAGAGAAAGCTTAAAACTAGATCACAGACAAAAATAATCAATTATAGATGTGCTTGATCATCAGCTCCCCGAGGGCCAGAAATTGCTCCGCCTTGTTACGGCAGCTCCGAAACCGCGTCATCATCTCCCCCGCGAGAGCAAAGAACTCCGGCAGGGAAAAGAGATCTTCCCCGGTGACTCCTTGCTGGGCCGCATCGCCGCTACCGGCAGCGACCACGCTGGCAAACGAACGCCCCCATCCAGGAGGGATCGCTGGGTTGTCCGCTGGAACCGTAGGCTGTCCAGCTGTAGGAACGGCTGCGCTCGTACTTCGCTGTGGAGGGTGGGCTTTCTTCTTCCTCTTTTCCTGCTCTTCGAGGTAGGCCTTGCGCGCGACGCATCCGCGGTAATTGCCGGTATGGTTGCCGTCACAGTTCGCGCACTTTACGCGCGGCTTGGTTTGTTCTGCCTTGTCCCCCAAGTCCGCCTTTCGTGGCAGTGCGCACGCCTCGGAGAGGTGTGATTCACCGCACTTCACGCAGCGGGGCCGGAGGTTGCAGTTCCGCGAGCCGTGGCCGAATTTCTGGCAACGGTGGCATTGCGCTACGTCCGTCGGGTTCTTGGAGTAAAACCGCCAGTTTACCCAAAAACCGTCCAATGTTTTAGTCCGCCGCAGGTCTTGGATCTTGACGGTGCCGCGGTCGAAGTACAACAGGTACAGAGTGTGCACACCCGTGACCGTTGTCTTGCGCGAGAGCACTTTAATCTCCCGCGGTTTTATTCCGGCGTTCGAGAGGTGTCGCTTCAGGTCGGCGATCGGACGGTCTTGGTAACCCTGCAAGACGACCTTAACAGGGGGCTTCTCTGGGTCGTATGTGTAGAAGTTGAAGTTGCTACGCTTCAGTTCTTCAAGCACCAGGTCGAAATCTTTTTTGCTCAGTGTAATCACTTGCACTGCCGACTTACCGATTTTCAGACAATATCCGAGGCCTTCCAGCAACTCGTCAACATCGTCCGCCAACGTGTCCAAAACAAAAATTGGAGGTGGTCTACGTTCCGCTGGAGAGTTGTTCTTTTTTGACGTCGGCACTTTTTTCCGTGCACGACCATCATCGTCGTCGTCGTCGTCGGTAGTGCTGCTACCGTCGGTGTTGTTGTTGTTGTTTTCTTCATCGTCGCTCAGCATCTGGAACTCGTTCCTGATGGGGATGTTGGCGGATGTTGATGTGCCACTGGTCGTGGCACCGGAGGTACCGGAACGGGTTCGCACTGGTGATCTCGGAACATATCCGGGATGTAGTAACTTTTTGTCGATTCCTTCTGCGCTCACGCTCCCCTGCGCGATGGCGGTCGATACGGCGTTGGTTTGTTTACCTTTTTGCACACGGCCGGTAGACGAACTTCGCGGGTTTTTCGAGGCCGCACTCGAACTGCCACGGCCACGGCCGGCCCTTGGCATGCTGGTGGAGCAAACTCGCGGCTAATCACGGTAAATTACGGCGAAAAATTTCGAAAAAAACGATGGAGCACTGAGCACTTGACTGCTGCTTGCACTCGTGCGTACACGGAGGTGTTTTTGTAGTTTTGTATTTTTGTATTTTTGTATTTTTGTATTTTTGTATTTTTGTATTTTTGTATTTTTGTATTTTTGTATTTTTGTATTTTTGTATTTTTGTATTTTTGTATTTTTGTATTTTTGTATTTTTGTATTTTTGTATTTTTGTATTTTTGTATTTTTGTATTTTTGTATTTTTGTATTTTTGTATTTTTGTATTTTTGTATTTTTGTATTTTTGTATTTTTGTATTTTTGTATTTTTGTATTTTTGTATTTTTGTATTTTTGTATTTTTGTATTTTTGTATTTTTGTATTTTTGTATTTTTGTATTTTTGTATTTTTGTATTTTTGTATTTTTGTATTTTTGTATTTTTGTATTTTTGTATTTTTGTATTTTTGTATTTTTGTATTTTTGTATTTTTGTATTTTTGTATTTTTGTATTTTTGTATTTTTATATTTTTGTATTTTTGTATTTTTGTATTTTTGTATTTTTGTATTTTTGTATTTTTGTATTTTTGTATTTTTGTATTTTTGTATTTTTGTATTTTTGTATTTTTGTATTTTTGTATTTTTGTATTTTTGTATTTTTGTTTTTTTGTATTTTTGTATTTTTGTATTTTTGTATTTTTGTATTTTTGTATTTTTGTATTTTTGTATTTTTGTTTTTTTGTATTTTTGTATTTTTGTATTTTTGTATTTTTGTATTTTTGTATTTTTGTATTTTTGTATTTTTGTATTTTTGTATTTTTGTATTTATGTATTTTTGTATTTTTGTATTTTTGTTTTTTTGTATTTTTGTATTTTTGTTATTTTGTATTTTTGAATAAATTGCACCCTACTTCGGTAGCTGTAACACAAGTCAAGTTGAGGTTATTTTAATTAAAAACTTTGTCAGTTGGTTGGGCTTCAGTGCGCTTGGAATAACATGTGAATATTTGCGGTTGGCGTGCTGCAAAACCAGTTGGAGCAGAGTTGGTGCCATGCTCTGATGGAATTCTGATGAATGCAGATTAGTACAGCAAATTAATCATTTTGAAATTGCAATCTTTTTTAATATTGAGATTTTTTTTAATAAACTCTTGTAAATGATGAAAAAAAACTCTTCAAGACTGTTTAAATTGGCTTTCTCAGAAAACATCCTTAACCAAATACAACCTCCACCAACAAAAATCCACCTCACGTGGACTAAATTCCAATCACATCAGAGTCAAGGGCTAAACACCATGGGAACATGCCGCCTGTGGGCTCGAGTGGCCAACCCCTTAAAGACATCCTCTCGAAAAGTCAGCAATCTTGAATTCATCGCGAAACCCACGCAAGCACATCAAAAAAGAGTCGAGACAGCAGGAAAAAAAGGAGAACTTGAGAATTTGATAAAGTGCACGGGGGTGGATTTCATCGTCCCAAAGGGGAAAAAGTTCCCGCCCGAAAGGTCGTGCCGAAGGTGATGTTTGATGTTGTGCCTGGATTGACCTAATTCGATGTATACTTTTTACTTTGTTTTCGAGTGCTTTAAAGTATCCTAATCGGGTTATTAGTTCAAAGTAAGCATCCCTTTGTTTTGTAGGAGAAAAGATATTGCTGCTTTAAAATGAGAATGGTTTATCAAGAAGCAAAATTTGAAACAAGTTTAAAACGTATTACTATCAGAAACAGAACTTTTTGAAAAGGTTGTTGAGGTTGATTTTGCAAAAAAAAAACTTGCTCCAAAAAGAAGTCGTAAAAATACCATTCATCCTGCCAAAGTCGACCCTTTTCCAACCTTGCACCCATTTCGCAGCTTATGCAATTTCCGTTCAAGGTGCTGCAATTTCCGGGTCTCCCAGCGCCATGGAATGTAACTTTTGAATGTATTACACATCGATATATTAAATTCGAAAAATCAACATGCCGTCACAAAATGTGCAAAAACGAATCGAAACAATGTCAGAAAAAGAGTGTTGAATTACCCTTTGATTGCGATAAATTATTGTGGTTTGACAAAAAAAAACGATCCAAGTAGACTGAAACGGACAGGAGTGGGAAAACACTGATAAAACCAATAATTATGTTGAGGGTGGTTCGGATATCGGCTAATTACAATAAACGAATAAAACACTGGCCGCGTGTCAATATTCTGATTATTATTTAATTGTAATAAAAATCAACATGTTTTTTTTTTGCTTCTCCTCTATCATGCTCGTTTTACAATTGTTATTGTTTGTTACATTTGCGTTTCCTGATGCATTTTTTTGTTTCTGTTCACTTTTTTTTGCTTTGCTTTGCTTCCTGGGTTTAATTTATGCACTTTTAATCAAAGTTGTCTCTATATAAATTGATTATACTCAATAATTATAATAATTGCTGATGGTGACTTCTGGACTTGTGGGAGGGGTTGCATCGATCATTTTTTTTTTAGCTTCCTTTCCATCGTGTTTTACATCATTTCGGGCCCACGCTGCTCATTTTAATTCAGATTACGAATGGAAAAAAAAGTGTCACATTTTTCTGTTATCACACACCAACCACGAGGTGTCATATCAGCGGGGTGATTAAATTTGCTGCAAAATTTGTATTGCCCCCGTCGAATAGCTGATTGCATCATGATTGCAGCTCCCCTAATTAGTAGTCACGTTTTAGGTGGCCAGGTTTACCCCCTGGAATGAAGTTGATGAAAATTTTGGAAAAGCGATGGGGGGTCCCCCTCGAGGTATGAAAATGTAATTACCCTGATGCAGAACATTGTTTTGAAGAGGTTGGGATGTTCCATTTTAATTTTCGAAATTCTCTGTAGCAAAATGTCAATAGATTCACATCTTCATCAAACTTTCATTCTAAGCGATCATCAAGAAAAATGGGGAAAAAATTGAGTAGAGCAAGCACCTCGCGACAAATTCCGCTGATGGACCAAAAATTCTACGAATTGACGCTAGTGCAAAGTAATTAATATTTATGATACAATTTTGATGAAAGTGCGTGATGGGAAAGGTTAAAGTGTGCACGTTAGTTTGTTTGTTTCATTATGTGTGTGTGTATGTGCGTGTTGTTACAGAATGTTTATAATGTCACGCTTTGATGATAGTTTGGTGTGCGGTTGCAGTTTTGATATGATGAATATTGGAGGATTTATCAGCAACACATTTACAGCCAGCGAGTGATACGATAGGGTTACGATAGCTTTTTTCATCGCGAAACATTTTTTTTGTGATTAGATTTGTGTACGTGTGTGTGACTATGTTTTTAATCAGGATAAAGGGGGAAAACATTGGTAACATCGAAGTAATTCCATTTGTAATAGTTTTTTTAAGCGGACTTTGTAAGGCAAAAGCAGGTTAATTTATGGTTACGATTGAATATGTTTGATTTCATGTGTGTGTACTTGTATGTGTGATATTAAAGGTTACTCAAATATGTCAAAAAGGTAAATGTTTATCTAGTGTGTGTGATTATCTGCTCATCGAAATGCATCAGGTGGGAAGAGCTGCTGGACTAGAAATACTACTGGCTGGTTTATCGAGCACTCATAAATCCAAACGTTTTAATTTATGATTTCAATATAGTTTCAATCTCATTGAAAATGGAACTGATAACTATCGTATGAAAAAAATAAAAATGAAAGGAAGATTATACAGCATGTAACTTTTGCTGATAAATCGTAAATGAGACGTAAAGCTTGAAACAGGTGAGCAGTTCTCTAGGATTTCGGTCATTCGATTTTTTTTTGTATTTTTTAATCCAACTGAAACTTTTTTGGTGCCTTCGGTATGCCCAAAAAAGCCATTTTGCATCATTAGTTTGTCCATATAATTTTCCATACAAATTTGGCAGCTGTCCATACAAAAATGATACATGAAAATTCAAAAATCTGTATCTTTTGAAGGAATTTTTTGATCGATTTGGTGTCTTCGACAAAGTTGTAGGTATGGATATGGACTACACTGGAAAAAAAATACACGGTAAAAAAAATTTGGTGATTTTTTTATTCAACTTTTTATCACTAAAACTTGATTTACAATAAAACACTATTTTTTTTATTTTTTGATATGTTTTAGAGGACATAAAATGCCAACTTTTCAGAAATTTCCAGGTTGTGCAAAAAATCATTGACCCAGTTATGAATTTTTTAATCAATACTGATTTTTTCAAAAAATCGAAATTTTGTTCGTGAAAATTTATCAACTTCATTTTTCGATGTAAAATCAAATTTGCAATCAAAAAGTACTCTAGTGAAATTTTGATAAAGTGCACCGTTTTCAAGTTATAGCCATATTTAAGTGACTTTTTTGAAAATAGTCGCAGTTTTTCATTTTTTTTTAATTAGGCTGGTACAAATATTTTTAAAAGTTTTTGTCACCCCCCCCTTCAAAATTGGCCCAAAAAATCAGGGGGCAAAAAAAATATTTTTACAATAAACTTCAAAATTTCAATGAAAATTCAAGTGCAACCAGCTGAAATCAAATTAAAATACATTCTCCTGCGTTTAAAATCATGTTTAGCATGCTTGGGTTTATTAAAATTTCTTAAGATTTTTTGAAAATTTTCGATGCAAAATCTTTTTTTTCGATCCATTTTTTGTTTTTGTCAGATCTTAGATTTTTTGAAAACTAATGATTGCAAAACAACTGAACTAGTGTAAAATGCATTTTAAAACACTTTTTTCATTTAAATGTGAAGATTATGGCTTGTTATTTAAATTTTTATATTTTTTTATTTTTTTGCCCCCCCCCCCCCTTGACCTCGGCCAGAGCCGAGGGACAAAAACTTTTTAAAATATTTGCATCGGCCTTAGTGCACATGTTTGCCCAGTTTTGAAAAAAATATTTTTGAAAAGCTGAGAAAATTCTCTATATTTTGCTTATTTGCACTTTGTTGATACGACCTTTAGTTGCTGAGATATTGCAATGCAAAGGTTTAAAAACAGGAAAAATGATGTTTTCTAAGTCTCACCCAAACAACCCACCATTTTCTAATGTCGATATCTCAGCAACTAATGGTCCGATTTACAATGTTAAAATATGAAACATTCGTGAAATTTTTCGATCTTTTCGAAAACAATGTTTTCAAAAATTTTAAATCAAGACTAACATTTCAAAAAGGCGTAATATTGAATGTTTGGTCTTTTTGAAATGTTAGTCTTGATTTGAAAATATTGATAATATTTTTTTCGAATAGATCGGAAAATTTCACAAATGTTTCATATAATAACATTGAAAATCGGACCATTAGTTGCTGAGATATTGACGATAGAAAATGGTGGGTTGTTTGGGTGAGACTTAGAAAACATCATTTTTCCTGTTTTTAAACCTTTGCATTGCAATATCTCAGCAACTAAAGGTCGTATCAACAAAGTCCGAATAAGCAAAATATAGAGAATTTTCTCAGCTTTTCAAAAATATTTTTTTCAAAGCTGGGCAAACATGTCCACTAATTTTAAAAAATGAAAAACTGCGACTGTTTTCAAAAAAGTCACTTAAATATGGCTATAACTTGAAAACGGTGCACTTTATCAAAAATTCACTAGAGTACTTTTTGATTGCAAATTTGATTTTACATCGAAAAATGAAGTTGAAAAATTTTTACGACCAAAATTTCGATTTTTTGAAAAAAATCAGTATTGATTAAAAAATTCATAACTGGGTCAATGATTTTTTGCACAACCTGGAAATTTCTGAAAAGTTGGCATTTTATGTCCTCTAAAACATATCAAAAAATAAAAAAAAAATAAAAATAGTGTTTTTTTTTTTGTAAATCAAGTTTTAGTGATAAAAAGTTGAATAAAAAATCACCAAATTTTTTTTACCGTGTATTATTTTTTTCCAGTGTAGTCCATATCCATACCTACAACTTTGCCGAAGACACCAAATCGATCAAAAAATTCCTTCAAAAGATACAGATTTTTGAATTTTAATACATCATTTTTGTATGGACAGCTGCCAAATTTGTATGGAAAATTATATGGACAAACTAATGATGCAAAATGGCTTCTTTGGACATACCGAAGGCACCAAAAAAGTTTCAGTCGATTTCGTAGAGAATTGCTCAAGTTTAACTATTTCTTTGTATTATTTTCCTCAAAAAAAAACTTTAAATAAATAGTTAATCTGTTTTAAGCTTTAGTTCTCATTTTCAATATTTTAAAATGTTATTTTGAGTTATATGTAGACCGTTTCTGCAAAATTTAAATTATCCATCAGGGCTAAATCATTTAAAGACGGCTCAACAATCATTTTTAAGACAGGATATAATTAAATTCACTTTTAAATCAAATGATGCATCAATCCAAAAATTGAATCGAATGTCAATTGTTGAAATATACCAGAAAGCATAGTTTGAAAATGTTTCCCTTAAAAATCATAAACAAACTGTTTTATCAACTCAGTTGATTTACTCGTTCCATTAAGTAGGGGAGAGTGGGGAGACTTGATCCCCTTTTTTTGTATCGCACATAACTCTGTCAATTTCTCACAAAACTATAAACTTTTTGCATAAGTTGAAAGCTTAAACATTCATCTATGTTTGGCTTATGAGAGTATTTCATCAGATTAACTCTTCGAATCATGCCAAGCGTTTTAAAAAAATATTTTAAACGGGCATTTTAAAAATGTTAGGGGTAACATGATCCCCCTTTCAACATTCTGAAGAAATCTTAAGCAAAATGTTTCTTATTCACCCAAACCTTTAATTCTCTATAAGTTACAGCAATTTCACATAAAACCTGTACGTTTGTGTTCAAAATATAAAAAGTTTAGTATGTAAAATATTTAAAAACTTAAAATATTATTTTTTCGACCAAAATTAAGCATGTTAACAAAAGCTGGAAATTTTTGTTTAAAAAATTTTTGAAAAAAGGTACAAACTGCAGTAAGTTATGTACAACTATACTAAAGGAAACCATGTATGAAAACCCAGCCCAATTATTTAATCTTGAGGCAGATTCAAGTGACTGTAAAAATGCAGGGATCAAGTCTCCCTAAACTCACTTTTTTAAACAATTGATTGTAAAAATAGTATGACGATAAATTTAACATCAAATGCGTAAGGGTTTTGGAGTTGATAAGTTTATCAAACAATTCATGTATGAAAAATATTTTTTTGAATAATTTTTGAGTGTTTACTATACATATCAAAACAAAGAAAAAAAGATCTCTTGGAAGTTTTTTGCAGCTCGTTTCAGAAAAATGTGTGTAACTCAATCTAAACATTTTTTAATTTTTTTCTGTGTTTTCTACAATGAGTTATAGTTAATTTCGCACAACTTTCTAGAACAAAGCTAATTGTTTTACCCACATGCTGACGAGATACAGGCTTGGGATCAAGTGTCCCCGGGGATCAAGTCTCCCCACTCTCCCCTACCTGTAAACATTCCACCTCACATTAAATAAACCATACTTCATATTTCAGCTTAGGATGGTAGCTGCACATGTGTAATGCTCATACAACGAAATAAATTTAATGAAAATGAGCTAGTTTTCACTATACAAATTTAGGGACAAATATGCATCTTTAGAAAGATACTTCTGATCTGATCGATTTAGTATCTTCATAAAAGCTATCGGATAAAAATCATAACTTTTTGATTGGGACTTTAAAAAACACAATTTAACACGTATACAAAGTTTGACAGTGACAAACATTACCCCTTTCGATTTCTATCATTTTTCATATGTTAAAGTTGATCAATAGAGCCAACTTTTATTTAGTTGCGTGAAAATTTTGAGTATTTTTAAAAAAATGATGCTATATTCGAAATGTATGAAAAAATCCCAAAGCACCGATACCAATATTGAACAATACTGAAATTTTGAACATTTTCGAAAGTAAGTAGTTTTGTGATTTTTTTAGTGTGTTCAAAAAATGTTGTTATTACATTCGAAATGTATGAAAAAAATCCGATCATTTAATACCCATATCGTGAAAAAATTAAATTTTGAATGATTTTTCAAAAATACGTATTTTTGTGAGTCCCATAAGTTCTGTGCTTCAGTTAAGCACTGGGGCGTACTTATCCGAGGCAGCTGAACGAGTTAAAACCGGGGCATGACTGTATAGCATTGGACGATTTTTCAAGCCTCAGCCGTTCGCTCGTAAACAAATTTTATTAAATGTTCACCCAAGTCCATCCAATTTGCTAATTTTCGCTTTTTAAACAACGTATTTTGTGAAACTGATAATAGAAACTTGTTTGCTCACTTCCTATTGTGCTATTTATCAGCTGTAGCCAGCTGTCCAAGTGCTGAAATGGCAACAATTAGATGCTGTTCCCTTACTAGTTGTGCTGAAAATGTCATTAGACTTGATTAAAAGCAAGGGTCCTGATTGCTCAAGAAGTCGCGAGCACCAATCGAACGCGACGCAAAATTGTGCTCATGAATTCCTACAGTTTGTCACATCCACACCAATCGCTACTGAAAACTCTCTTTTTTGCTCTCCCTCCCACTCCAATCGGGTGGCTCAAAGCTTGCTCAAAGTAGTTTGCGATCGGCTTTGTTTTGATCATTGATTAAATAGTTGAAACATTTGACAGCAATTTTCACCATGCCAAAATAAAATTGAAGGCAAACTGTGGTAGTGCAGGCCAAAAGAGCGCCGCGCTGGTATTTTGTTAGATTCTCTTCTCTCTGAGCATATTTATTTGTGACTGTGGTCGACGGACAGAGTTGGAATACCCGAGCAGACGGAAATAACGTGGGAATAACATTTGTTGATATTTGAAAATACTAGGCCAATAACATTTTGTGTTATTTATAACAAGATTTGTTATTCGCCGTTATGATTTTTTTGTTATTGGATTGTTATTGTAATAACAGACTAATAACATTTTAAGTGAAAATGTTATTCCCAAGTTGTTTTTGCTTTCAATCAATATCAGACCAATAACAAATTTTGTTATGATAACATAAACTGTTATTCAACTCTTATGCTAAAATGGGTTTTGCAAGAATATTCCATAACACTTTATGTTATTTTAACAGTATTTGTTATTGAAATGGCATGAATTTGTGATTACCGTCTGTTCGGGATAGGAGTTCGTGTATTTGTAGCGCTGTGCGCAAAATTTTAATCGGCGATGAGCGATTGATTCCTGATCTTAGTAAATCCGTAACCGTCAATCAGACACTTGGTTTAAAGAGGTTTAAAGCTGGGCGAACTCCAGCCAATTGGGTTCCGAGTAAGGTGCGAAAAATTGTTAAATAAACGTCAATTTTTCATAAGTGTTATGCACATAGACTTAACGTAAAAAATAGCGCACTGTATATCATCAAAGATTGCACGACCATAAACGTTAAACAATCTGAGTTTAACAAAAATAAATTATGTGGAAAAAACGCTTAGCATTTAACACTTTAATTTCACTGGTTTTTATTTCAACACAAAATAAATAAACAAAGGATTATTTTATACAAAAGACTCAAACAAAAAAATCATAAAATTCATTAAACTTCAAATATCGCTTCTACCAGCATCTTTTTCCCCTCTCCAGCAGCTCTTCCACCCTTCCGGTACGTAATAACAATCATATTTAGGTAACAAATTTCTACTAACATTTCCTAGTAAAGTGACGATTCACCTAGCAGCGGGTAACACAACCAACATATTTGTAATATGCAGCACAGTTTCATAAAATAAAAAAAAAATAAAAACTCAGTTCTAAAAGGTTTGTTTTATTAAACGAATAAATCTACTCAACAATTTGGAAACCTAACTTTTTGTTACATCATTGCAGCCGGTCAGCAGCTGTTTCAACAGCGAACAAAACAAAAAAAACTCGTGAACAGTTGTTCACTCTCGCAAAATAAACGATGACCCATTTCTAGTGCCTCAGCAGCAGCAGTGGACACTCCTGTTTTCGTTCGATTTCAATTTACGCCGTCCCATTTGGAAAACGCGCAACGCCGGTTCCATGCAACAATGTCGCGCTCAATTAGAATGCACTTTTCAAATTTAGAGGAGTCGAAATGAAAAAAATAAAAATGGGGAGCGTGAACCAAAAAAAAAAATGCAAAACTGAAAAAGTACGGACCTTTTTTCTTTTAGAATTGGGCGTGATGGGAAAAAAGGGGAAGCAAAAATGGTCGCGCTAAAATAGAGGAGGGTTGATGGGGGAAAAGGTTAAAATAATAAAATTTAATTAAAAGCTATCTGACTTGTTTTTACACGAGCCACGAAAGCCCCAGCCGGGGAACGTCCGTCGATTCCATTGCAATTTCGGGCGTTTGAGCGGGATTTCTCTCGTGGCAAGTTTTTCTTGATTTTCTCTCTTTTTTATATAAATACCCATTTCGATTAGATCAGTATCTCACACTGTTATAAATCCGTCGAATCGGATGATTTTGGCCGCCCAACCGGCGGAGGCGGTGCCGGCACCTGAGGTCGCTTGATTTTGGCCTGATCGAAGCCACGTGGCGATTGGGGCACGTGCTGCAGACTAGTTGTTGTTGTTGTTGTTGTTGTTGTGACGTTGCCATTTGTTGCGCTCAAACTGTCCTCCACGGTCGGCGACGCCAGATCACTGCCCAGCGAACCCGTCGATTCCATCATCGCCAGCGGCGGAATCCCCTCCGGAACCGTCGTCACCGTCAAACTGGCCACCGATCCGGATTTGTCTTTTTTGTCCACGACGTCGATGATCGCCACCTGTTGCTTGTCGATGTTGTAAATCTGCGTCCGCTCCAGGTGTCCCCCACCCTCCTTGCTGACCCCACCCGTCGTCTCGCCCCGGAAGCTTTGCGCCTTCTTCAGCGAACCCGTACTGGCACTCATCGCACTCGAGCCGCCGTCACTCACCCGGGAAATCTCCGGAACGGAACCCTTGAAGCTCTGTGGTCGCAGCAGGATGGCGGGTCGCTCCGGGATGACCGGTTTTTCCCGGATGACACCGGCGGAGGTGGCGGAACCACTTTCGTCGTCGGGGGCCAGAGCCGCTGGACCACCGGTTGGGGTGGGTGTCTTGGCTACGATGATCGTGGTGCGGGGCAGGGCGACCGGTTTGACCGGAAGCGGACACGTCGGCCGGGCCGGGTGGTGCTGCTGGTGGTGGTTCTCTTTGTTTTCCTTATTGCTGAATGAGAAGAAAAAATATCGTTAATATGTTTTAAACTTTATATTTGTTTATGTAAAAAAAAAGAAGGAAGAAAGATAAAATGTAAACCGGCTAAAACATTTATTTTTTTTTGCTGCAAAAAAAAAAATCGGCGATTATCGTAAACTCTTTCCAATATTGGGTTAATTTTTTAAACTCCTTACTATTTTTCTCTTTAAGCCGATAGAATCGGTTGAAACGGCGCGGAATTATTGATTATAGAAAAATGTGGTTTTGACAGAAATCGGACCACTTAGCGTAAATTTTGAAATATTTCTCATCTTACGTCAAGTCACTTTTTAAAAAAGATGTAGAATTATAAAAGCTCAGGTTCATTTCATGGATTCAAATTCTTGCGCTACGTAACATTTTCTAAGTTAAGTGATTTTTGATAGGCCATTGCTTCCAGCTAGGCCAGGCCTACTATGAAAGGTTAACTACGAAGATGAGTCGTTGAAACACAGTGAGCTTGAGCACATTCGTTCAATAATTTTAGCATGTTTTAATTCCTTGCATTATCATAAGTCTATTATTACCCATTATACCCATTATTTCTGAGGTTAAGATTTTTTTGTTTTACCCTAAGCAAAGGGCAACGCGATTTCTTAATTTATCATGCTAATTCTTCAAGCCGAATGAGTACAGAAATTAACAGTGTGAGGAAAAAGCTACCACACATCTGGCACGCCGGGGAATCGAACCCCGCTCTTTCGCATACCGTGCGAGCGCGTACACCACTTCGCCAACGCGCCGTGCTTGCCGAGGCAAGTTCAAACTTTCAAGTGCAAATCGTCATTCTTATGTAAAATTGTCTGATCTTTACGATAAAAATATTTTCAAATTTTTAAAATCTGACCTAACATTTGAAAACGGCCAAAAATGCTTTTATAGCGGAATTGGGGTTAAATGGACCCTAGATGAGTTTTGCGGTGCAAGTGGTTATTTTTACTGGATTCCTGGGACATTTTCACATAAGTTAAATGCATTTTGGAAGGCCGCATAAAGCCTCCGCTTTAAATACAGACCGATTTTCAAGAAAAAATGTGAAAAAATGGGGAATTGGAGCAAAATGGACCCTTTGCCGTTTCGTGCGGTGGATGAAACCATCACCAATCGATTTCCCGGATTTTTTTACATAAGAAACACTATTATTCATACCAGGGAACCAGCCGCGTTCAATTAAGTCCGATTTTGGGTTCCATTCCACCCACTGTGCAATGTGATTAAAATGAAATGAGTTTTTTTTTTAATATTTCTTATATTTACTATTATTTGTATGAAATGGCCAGAAAAGCATCAAAAATGTATTTTTAAAATATCTTTTAAAAACAAGAAACGACAGCAAATAAAATTGTTCTAGTCAATGTAAAATTTCAGAAAAGTTAGAATTTCATGTTGAATAAAAAAAATATTTTCATGATTTATTAAAAAAAAATTACAAACTACCGCCAACTGAAAACTGGGAGTCTGAATAAGTATAGGAAATTTAAAAACAATTGTTTTGGTCTGTTCCTGTTTTCACCGAAATCAATAAATTTTATGCAAAATTACATTAGGGGAGATGGGGGTAAGACGGCCACCCTAAGGGAGAAGTCTAATAAAATTTACACAACAGATTATTTTGATTTCAAATTACGTACATATTGTTCTACTACTAGTCCATTATAGAAATTACATAAATTAGTTGGTCTAAAAACAAATTTTCAATACTTTTCAGCAATTTAAAAAAAAAATAATTGAAATCGTATATATATGAAATACGCGGGGTAAGACGGCCAATGCTATAAATTAACTTAATAACTTTGCTAAATCCACCCAAACACCTACATGGTTGGTTCAACAGACTTCTCTGAACATCATAACTGTTTTGGTTGAAAAAAATCAGGTTTCAATTGTGAAGAAAAATGCTGTTTAAGAAATTTCATATTTTGGCTCAGTGAATTCCATATTATTGCGACCACATTTTATGAAAAACTATTAATTTTTACTACAAAACAAACACAATTTGATACAAAAAAAAATAGTTTGTGTATTTCGATTAGAATAAGTAAATCAAAATTATGTAAACAATATTAAATTAGCGATTTTTATGAAAAGTTTGATAGGATTTCATACTATTCAATGAGTTTTGCTATATCACAGTAAAGAATGTTGTCGAAACGGTAGTTAACAGCATTTTGATTAAAATGGATAGTTTTATTGAAAATGCTTTTCCTTTATCTACAAACATGTCTTAATAGTCAAAAACCGTCAAAAATATAACCTTTATCAAATAAAATCTATAAATTACGGGTGGCCGTCTTACCCCCGGAGGAGGTTGCCGTCTTGCCCCCAAATAAATTATTATTTTAAACATTTTTTTGTAAACAGTTCATCGCATTTTTTGAACTTTTTCGAGGGACATAATCTAGGGCAAACTTTAATTTAACATGAAAAAATATTTGAAGACAGAAAAACATATTGTTACTTAACAAAAACGCCTAAGTTGTTATTCATGAAAATTACATCCAGTTTCAAGTTCAAAAATTATTTGTTTATTTTGAGCTTTTTTATATACTATTTCAAACAATATTTCTGGCAAAGGTGACTCCATATGCATTATTTAGCATGAGGAACAGTGTTGCTGAACATTTTAGTAATATTCATTAGTATACTTATTAAAACAGCGGGGTGGCCGTCTTACCCCGCCTGGCCGTCTTACCCCCCCCGCTCCCCTACATTATGCAAAAAATTTGAGCATAAATAGCTGTCTTACTTTGTTATATTTGTCCTGATTTGCCTCAGATTTGATGCAAAATAGTTAAGGGTTTGATGAAAAATAGTTAAATTTTTTATAAAAAATAATAAATATTTCTAAAAATAATATCCAGTCTTGTAAATATACATTAAATTAAACAGAACATATTTAAAGCACTAGGCATTTTGCGGATCAATAAACTGAAATTTTAACAATTTTTCCTAATAAGCCAAATTAATGCCAATACATGCCGAATACAAATTTTATGGTTAACATCCTATCGATTACTTAGTATTCCAATGATTATCTATTTTCACAACACATTCTGTATTCTAAGACCAAAATTTGTTTATTTTCGATTGCAGGAATTCCCGGGACAAAATATGAAAATTCCCGGGATTCAGGAATTCCCAAATTTGGAAAAATCCCGGGAATTGTGTCCCTGGAATTTCCGGGAAGGACGCACTGAAAACAACAAACAACCTCGCACTTTTAGACAGATTGTGTGTATTGTTTGCTTGTTTGCATTTGTTTGCAGAAACGTCAGCCTGCCTACATTTTGCTTTGTTTGCGAGACATAGTCTAATGCAGGGGTGCTCAAAGTTTTTGGATGCCGGGCCAAATTTTATGCTCAAAAGAGCTTGCGGGCCAAACGCACAAAAAAGTTTATTTAAAAAATTGACTTACATTATTTTTATTTTAAATATACATAAAAAGTATTTTAAAATTTCTGTTATTTTTTGAACATTTTCGTTATTTAAAAAATATGAATCAAAAATTTACAGTTTCCCATCATATTTGTTGATTTTATTATTTTTGGTATTTGAAAAATTTGTATTGAATTGTAATTCTTAGAAATTTTGAAGTAAGTTTTTATTTGCATATTAGTGACATGCCGAATACAAATTATATGGGCGTCTGTGTGATGTGTCCCTACACCTGTTACAAATTTCCGTTGCTTTGGGGGGTTGGGAAATTTCTTTTGATATAAGCACTGGTATTTGTAACAACAAAATTCGTACAAAAAAAACATATGTACGTGGGTGTACAGATTACTGAACATAAGATGACGATTTGTTTGATCAAGCGTACACCTGTGAACTGGACCAAGCCGCCGGCGGGTATGAGAATTATTCATTCATTCATTCATTCAATACAAATTTTATGGTTAAACACCCTATCGATTACTTAGTATTCCATTGTTCATCTATTTTCACAACACAGAATGTGTCCAGACCAAAATTAGTTAATTTTCAATTTCAGGAATTCCTGGGACAAAATATGAAAATTCCCGGGATTCAGGAATTCCTGAATTTGGAAAAATCCCGGGAATTTTGTCCCTGGAATTTCCGGGAAGGACGCACTGAAAACAACAAACAACCTCGCATTTTTAGACAGATTGCTTGTATTGTTTGCTTGTTTGCATTTGTTTGCAGAAACGTCAGCCTGCATACATTTAGCTTTGTTTGCGAGACATAGTCTAGTGCCTCCTTAACTTGGTTTTAATTGATAATTAAAAGAGGACAGCGAGGAGATAAAAATAACAGAATTTTATTTTTAAATGTTACAAAAACTTGAATTAAATCGTTAAAATAAAACTCTATTTTGATATTGATTTTTTATTAGCTTTGTAACAACATACTAAATCGCACTTTTTGACAATCTGCTAGTTTGGCAAATGATCAACACGTAAAAGTGCGATTATGTTTTTCATAGTCTTATACCTCTTTTGATAACTTTAGTTTGATAAATATAGTCATAAATAAATAAAAATCATTCGATTCATTAATATTATAATATTCATTATGATCATTTATTTCTTAAATAGCCCTTCCTCTCCTCACTGCAGTGCACTGCGGAAAGGCTCACACTGCCCATGTTCACATAAATGTCCCATGAGCAAAAACATCATGCTGAGATAAACGCAAAACAAGTTTGTCCCAGATTTCTGAATGTTTTGGACTTTTCTGAAAGAGCGGACAGGGGCAGTATTGAATAACGTTTTTGATAACAAATTACAAATTTCCGACTTTTTCGCGAAACTTAAAGAATTTGAGACATGATTGTTGGTTAAAAATACGATAACAATAAACTACTTTGTTTTTCGTATTGATATAAGTTTTCATTTTAAAATAGAGTTTTCGATTGAGTTCTTATGTATTTCAGGTCAAAACTGGACAGAAGTTCACAACAGAATTCCGTCTCATTTAATATCGACCTCGAAACAATGCACCGAGCAGGTTGGTTCCAATTTTTTTGTAAGAAGTCTAGTTGGTGTGATACTATCATCGCAAATAAGCTACGTTATTCGTGAGATAACCCCGACGTCGAACAAGTCACAAAATCGTTGCTGTAATCAAAAGATGAGTACAGTAACCGAACGCGCCACAAGTTCGAAGCCAGAGCAAGAACGTCCCCTGCTCGGTGCAACTTGCTCTCCGTGCATTATTAACACCCTCCCAATGTCTCGAGGGTAGGATGCTTTTGATCTGCACGACATTCTAGAACTAACCGTTGAAAAAAGAAGGGTTAAGCGGACTCACCTTATACTGCTAGTGCTATCACAATTGGGAGCATTTGGTAGTTTGCTGTTTTGGTGATGGTTGTTGTTGTTGCTGTTGTTGTGGTTCTGGTGATGGTGGCTGGCCTTGCCACCCCGGTTCAACGTCTGGCTGTCCCCGATCTGAACCGCGGCCGGCCTCGGCGGAGGAACCTTGTCCGGAGTGGCCACCGTTGACGACGACTTCAGCTTGAGCAGATTGTCGTGACTTTCGGCGCGCATCATCGGCTGCCGGTCGGAGTTGTACTCGTGCTGGGCCTGTTTGTACGCGTGATGCTGCAGGGACTGGAAGCCTTCGTCTTCCCGGTCGTTGGCGGCCACGTGACCGCTGTTGAGTTGCTTGAAGTAACCGGCGGCGGCCGCAGCGTTCGACTGGTTGAGCTTCTGGTTGAGCTCGCGGGCGTTGGACGCGTTGTGGTTCTGCTTGTGGTGACTGTCCGGCGGAGTTGGCGCCGCTTGCTTGTTGTGTTTCCTCCGCACCGTCGGCTTCGGACTGCTCTCCTGCGGCGGACTGGAATGATCCGAGAGGGAACTGTTTGACTGGCTCCGATGCTTGTTCAGCTGATCGTTGCTATTGATTAGAATAAGACTAGTATCATGACTACTGCTGCGGGAATGTGATGTCGAGGGTTTCTGGGAGCTGCTTCCGGTACTGGTCCCACCTCCACCACCACCACCTGTCCCTCCTCCTCCGCCGCTGTTGTAGTACCGCACCTCGTCCTGGCTCCCGCCCATCGTCGTCGTCACGATCATCGACTTGGACATGTAGTCGTTAGGAACTCCTCCACCGCGCACCGGCATTTCCTTATCCACCGGAAACCCACCATTGTCCGGGAACAACGAGTCCCGGCTCATGCTTACGTAAAAGTTGACCTCCCCCTCGAAGAAGAACCCCCAATCGGCGATCAACGCCTCCACGATCGTGTTCACCGTCGCCGTACTGTTGACCTGGTCAATGTAGTTCTCGTTCTCGTTCGGCGACCACAGCAAATTCGGCGACATCACGATCGCAATGTTCTGCGGCGACATCTTGTTCTCCTGGTTCTTCTCCGACAGGTACGACAAAAACTTCATCAAATACCGCAAATTGTCGTAGTTTTCCCGCGGCAGCTGGTTCACGATGTTCAAGATGGCCGCCTTCCGTGCCGACTCGTTCTGCTTTTGGGCCGCCGCCACAAAGTCCGGATAGAACTCGAACGTGAGCAGCGGGTCCGGCAGGCTGCGGAGGTACTTTTTGAGCACGCCGGCCGTCACGTGCGGATCGGCGTACTTGTCCGCCAGCGGCGGAGTGACGTAGTTGGCGTTGATCGCCGAGATCATGCGGCGCAGTTTGGAGGATGCTGGAAAAGGGGGAGAGAAGAAGAGTGTTAGCCAGGTAGTAGTTAGATCGGTAGTATTGACTACCGACGAAGAATCTGATTGAGAGGTAGATGTTACATTAGGGTGATGTATATTCCAATAAGTTTCATAGATTGAACTGAAGGTTAGGTGGTCAATTACCAAGTCAATTTCTAGCACCTTTTCAAAATTGTTTATGAAGTATTTGATATGAAATTTGCTACAGAAACCATCTTTTCATCAGCTTTTTTTGTGGCAAAAAAATCGACATGAGTCACTGAACAATACTTTGAACTAAGTTTTTGCTATTTTTTCACCTTCCACATGTTTCAACATATATAGTGTATAGAGCCTCCTAAAGGGTGTACAAACTTTAATTACATATGAGATTTCTAAAGATTAATATAGAACTATTAGTTTCAAAACTCGATATCGAATTTATTTATTTAGATAAAAACTATATTTCAGACATGTTTTAAATGCAGTAAAAATAAGTAAAGGAAAACTAAAACTAATTTGTGACAATGAAATCTGATGATTTTTCTTTGCACGCTTTTATTTTAAAATCCGGTAAAATAAAAAAAAAACATGAATTGAATTTACAAGCCAGAATTTAATAATTTCAATTTATGAAAAAAATATTTCAAAATTCATTGTAAGGACGTACGGTTGGTATGCAGTCACTAGTTTTCAATAAAATCTTAAATTTAAAGAAAATCCCCGTATTTTTTTTACAGTTCGCGACCTGACGAAACACTCTACGAAATCGGGTAATCAAAAACAACCAACCAGTTAGCCGATTTAGTCGGGATGCGTCAGGAGTAAGATTTTTAGTCGCTCTACTAATAGACCGATTGAATTGGGTAGAGTCAGATTTTCTTTTAATAACAGACTAAATTTGTAAAAAATCGATTGTTTTTATAACCGATTCCGTCGGCCGATTTCGACAACCAATTTTCCACCAGACGCTTATGTAAAGTTTACTCGAGTACAGTTGCCCGGTCGGTCGATTGGTTGGCCAACGAGTCGGCCGAAATCACCCGACTAGACCCGACTAAGGTATGCAAAATGTTGGATTTTTTTACGGGGATAAGGGAAATTCTCGTATGTTTGGCAGGTTAAGCACTCGCACCTAACTCCATCCAATTTGCTGATTTTCGCTATTTAAACAACGTATTTTGTGTAACTGTTTATAAAACCTTGCCTGCTCACTTCCTATTGACCTATTTATCACTCGATTTCAGTTGAAAAAGCTTTTAGTGAGCTGTAATTGAATGCCAAAGTGCTTATATGGGAACATTAGAGGCAAGCTGGAATTAAATGCTGCTCTCCTAAATATTATGAAAAAAGAACTTTCTGTGGAACTGTTCATTTAAACTTAACTAAAACACAACATATTTTTCAAGCAAACTTAAACATGTTGAAAATGATTAGAAAAGCAGATATATGCATTTTAAATGGACACTCAGAATTCATTTGAAATTTTGAAGTTCTTTGGGAAAAGGTTTTTGTATTCTGATTTTTCGGGCTAACTTTGAAGGAAGGGGGGAGACAATAACTTTGAAAAATTATAAGATCATAACAAAATGTTGTGTTCTCAAAATACGTATTTTTTATGCTTAAAAGGCATCTGATAAAATGTGGTATTTCTTAAATTGTAATTTCTGAAAAAAAGTTAAATATTTTCAAATAAAATGTCGGAAATCATTATTTGATGAAATCAAATCGTTAATTGATTTTTTTTTCATAAATAATTTTATTTTCAGGTTATAGCAGGGTGGATTCCCAATTTCCCTCGACCTATGCATTTTTTGGCGGGCGCTCTAAAACTCTTTGTGTAAATATGGGTATTCGGCGCCGTCGCTCCGTGCCATACTTTCATACACTTAAGAGCCCAGGGCGGTGAATTCCTTGTAGATAAAAGGAAGACACTAGTGGTTGGTACTAGCAATAATGGCCGATAGCTATAAAGTCAACTTGGTTTTTTCGTAAAAAACGATACATGAAAATTCAAAATTCTGTATCTTTTGAAGGAATTTTCTATTCGATTTGGTGTCTTCGGTAAAGCTGTAGGTATGGATATGGATTACACTGAAAAAAAATGATACACGGTAAAAAAAGGTTTTAAAGGACATCACATGCCAACTATCCAGAAAATTTCACGTTGTGCAAAAAATCTTTTACAAAGTTATGAATTTTTGAATCAATACGAAATATTGGTAGCACAAAATTTTCAATTTCATTTTTCGATGTAAAGTTTAATTTGCAATCAAAAAGTACTCAAGAGAAATTTTGATACAGTACACCGTTTTCAAGTTAAGGCCATTTTTAGGTAACTTTTTTCAAAATAGTCGCAGTTTTTAATTTTTTTAATAAGTGCACATGTTTGCTCACTTTTGAAAAATATATTTTTTAAAAGCTGAGAAAATTCTCTATATTTTGCTTTTTTGATTTTTGTTGATACGACCCTCAGTTGCTGAGATATTGCCATGCAATGGTTTAAAAACATGAAATTGATGATTTCCAAGTCTCACCCAAACATCCCACCATTTTCAAACGTCAATATCTCGGCAACTAATGGTCCGATTTGCAATGTTAAAATATGAAACATTCGTGAAATATTCGATCTCTTCAACACTAACATTTCAAAAGGGCCAAATATTCAATATTACGCCCTTTTAAAATGTTAGTCTTGGTTTAAACATTTTGAAGATATTTTTTTTTTCGCTTCTTTGGGCATACCGAAGGCACCAAAAACGAAACGAATCGGCCCTCATTTTTTTGACCGCAATAATGTAAACAAATGATACATTTGTGAAATTATGGGGTTCTATTAAAAAAAATCGAAATTTGAAAATCTATTCAAACATTTGAAATAAGAATAAGTTCTAATTCGTTACGATGGAAATGGGATAAGCCTGAAACGTGTTGGTCATATTTCTAAAAGTCTAAGGAAAGCAAAAAGCTAACTTATCTAAAAACTATCAGCTTACATCATCGCACTTTAAAACATCAACAAAAACTCAAATTAATCGCCAATCGCGCAAAACAAGCAAACTCGAGAACCGCGCAACGCAATCTTATCAGTTACAAACAGCTTCGCCCCGGCATATAAGCAATAAAAAGAATTGATCCGTGATCGTTTGCAGTCCACCGATGTAAACAAGGTTCAGTGGTCGTGCAATGCTCACTTCAGCAACCAAACTGCTGCCTAGACAAATCAATTGAACTAATAACACTCGAAGTCCCACTCCCCCTCCACTACTGCTCGCAGTCCATTAGTCGGCATCATCATTCGAATGAGATGCACCGAGCTGATCAGTTAGCATCTGCTCCAAAGAGTGTCTGACGATCACACCAAAGAAGCTGCGGGTGCAATTATCATTAAACAAAAACATACTTTTCACACATCTGGTCTCAGTCACAGTAATGACCGCGGCAAATGAAAAAGCGCGATTTAATTTCAATTAAGACGCCGAGTTGTCAGTCAACTGGACAGCTGACCCTTTGCTGACAATGTTTTTGGAAAGTTTCCCATATTTTGAGAAAAAGTTATTTTTGTGAAAATTAGGAAAAATTATTTTTTATGAAACATATTGTTAGAAGGTCAAACAAAAAAAAGGCTCGTCAAGGGTTAAAAAATATGAAGATAAAACGACTCACCACAGCCAACCCTCAGCAGTCCCTCCTCGTAGAGGCCTTTCTCCAGCAGGCAGCAAACGCAAAGCTCGATGACGTAAGCGATTTTGCGATCAGTCGCCTTCAAATGCTCGTGCAGGGGCGTATTGAAGATTTGCTTGTTGTTCCGCCCTAAAATTGAATGTTCGTGAATCACATGGCTACGATAATGACCCCCTAGGTTAAGACTTACGGAACAACCCGTCCATGCTGTTGATGGTGCTCTGGATTTCCCGCAGCGCCGACGTGTAGTACAGCTCCTGGTGTTTGACGTACTCCTTGACGTAGTTGGCGATGTTTTCCTCCTCGGCGAGCAGCTCGTACATGTACGACTCGTACAGGTCCCGCTCCTTCTCGAGCTTGTTGTGCAGCTCCTCCTGGTCGTCCTTCAGCTGGGTCAGCTTGGCCTGGTTGCCGCCGAGCTGGTCGCTGTTGCGCTGCGCGGACTGTGGGGGAAAAATTGGGGGCATTGTTAATTCTTTGTAAAAAAAAACAACAGTTTATCCGTGAAACCTTTGGAAATTTTTAAGTTTATTTTAAGATTTTGAGGCATAAAATCGAATTTCAAGCTTAATATTTACTATTTTTAACAAAAAGTATCGCAAAATGCTTGAACCATTGTAAAACTTGTACTACTGTCAAATAATCTTAAATAATTCATGGATCCATGAAAATATTTTTTCTTGATGTTTCACGTATTTAACATCTGTTATAATTTGTAATAAGCTTTTAAGGTTAGGTTTGGTTGGCTTTCGGGATTTTGGGGAAGATCAATACACGGAAAAGAAAATACATATATAGATTAAGAAATTTTTGAACTATTTTTCTAAACCTAGAGATTTTTTCACTATTACAATCCGATGGTAAAATCGCATGCAAAAGCATGCACATCACCTTCGTCAAAAAAGACACTTAATATTACGCACTTCATGCACAATTTTTGCAAACACAAAAAAAGTTGCAACCGGCGGGATTCAAACCCAGCACCAACAGTAAGGACTGGCGCCTTAGCCTACTCGGCTATCAGACCGATGAAAACCTGTAAGGATAAACGCATGATATTTCGGTCAAGTAGGTGATTGAGTACTGATGGGCTATATAATTCAGGGTGTAAAATCACATAAAATTGCATAAAATAATGCAGTATTTATTTTACACCAAGGCCTTTTACACGCAGCTAGATAACTACTTTTTTAGCTGTGTGCAGTTTTATGTTTCATGGAGCATTTCCCAACTAAAAACACCCCCATTTCGGTAATATTGTTTAATTTAAATTATGCACTGGGGTTACTCAATAAATCTATCCCAAAGATTCCTTGTAAAAGTCCCAAAGCAGGGTCGAAACATCGGAAGTTTAGATATTCCCCAAAAGACAGAAATTTTAAATTTTGTCATTAAGGTTTTACAGTCCAGACTCGATTATCCGAAGGCCTTGGAAAAATTTCAATTCGGATGCTCGAATTTTGGGCTAATCAAATCTTCGGATAATCGAATCATGAAAAAAATGTTTTCTTTCGTTGTCTTATTTTTGATTGTCAAACTTAAATATGACCCCCTAAACTAATCAAAAGTGATTTAGAATTTTTGAATCCAAGATGGCGACCAAAATAGCGATGACGAAATACTAAAAAAAATGTAATTTAGTAGGCAATCAACCACTCAAATTTGACTAACATTCGGTTGCTGAACTCGAAATTGATGTAAGAAGCAAGAAAGAAATTAAAACGATTTTGTTTTATTTTTCTGTTCATGATTCCATTATCCGAAATCCCAACCAACCTTCGGGTAATCGAACTTCGAATAATCGAAACTTCGGATAATCGAGTCTGGTTTGTACATGAGCAACTCTCTACGAAATCGGCCGATTTCGACCATTTTTATTTTTTGTATTTTTTTATTTGACTCAAACTTTGTGGGGGCCTTCCCTATGACCAAATAAGCTATTTTGCGTCATTGGTTCACCCATACAAGTCTCCATACAATTTTGGCTGCTGTCCATACAAAAATGGTATGTAAATATTCAAACAGCTGTAACTTTTGAGTGAATTTTCTGATCAATTTGGTGTCTTCGGCAAAGTTGTAGGTATTGTTGAGGACTTTTGAGAAAAAAATAGGTACACGAAAAAAAAAAATTTGGAGATTTTTTTATCAACTTTTTTTTTACTAAAACTCAATTTCCCAAAATACGTATTTTTTGATTTTCGAGATTTTTTGATATGTTTTAGGGGACAAAAATCCGCAACTTTTGAGCCATAGAGAAACATGGTCAAAAAATCTGCCGCCGAGTTATGAATTTTTGAAAAAATAGTGATTTTTGGAAAAAATCGAAGTTTTATGCAAAAACAAGTTTGACATTACTTTTTAATGCAAAATTGAATTTGCAAACGAAAAGTACTCTACAATTTTTTTGATGAAGGGCTCCGTTTTCAAGATATAGCCACCGAAAGTTTGATTTTAGCGAAATATTTGCAGTTTTTCGAATTTTAAAAATAGTGACCATGAGTGACCATTTCTAAAAATATTTTTTTTGAAAAGTTCAGAAAATTTGCTATCAAATTGTCTACGAGACATTGAAGATTGGACCTCGGGTTGCTGAGGTAGAGCCGCTTTAAGAAAAAGAAACATGAAAATTGAAGTTTTCTAAATCTCACCAAAACAACCCACCTTTTTCTAATGACGATATCTCAGCAATTAATGGTACGATTTTCAATGTTAATATATGAAACATTCGTGAAATTCCGATCTTTTCGAAAAAAATATTTTGAAAATTTTTAAATCAAGACTAACATTTAAAAAGGGCCAAATATTGAATATTACGCCCATTTAAAATGCTCAAAAGTCCTCAACAAATGAAACTTTATCAACTTTACAACTTACAAATTTACACAATTTTTACTGTGAATTCGTTTTCTAAAAAATCCTTAGCATAACCTACAACTTTCCCCAAGATACCAATTCGATTACGAAATTTCTTCTTAATATCCATATTTTGGAGCCTTGCATGGAAGTACTAATTTTCATCATTAATGGCTTCTTTTGACATAAGAAAATAGTCATAAATCATTGTCAAAGTTTTCTTAACAGGTTACATTCGATTGTACAAGTATTTTCAATGAAATTTATTGGGAAATATTTAATTTTGCCTCCTGTTCTTCTTTTTAGAGAGAGATTTTAAAATGAGTCGGGAGGCAAATAAATGAAATATAATTAACATAGGCTTAAATAAACATTGAATAAACAGTAGGGTGGGTACGGATTTTGAAAAGTTCTCAGATCAAGTTCTGGTGTGGTTCCCCTTGTAGGGCATACCCAAAGAGACTCTCACACCAAATTTCAGCTCATTTGGTTGAAAACTGGCTTGTCTCAAGCGGGTTCAATTTTACATGGAAATTACTATGGGAAATTTTGAATTTTCGTTCATTCGCTCCTACAGGCCTGGGGAAAACATGTAGAAACTTCTAGGATGGCCAGAAATGAGCGGAATCGTCTGGAGAACAACTTTCCCTAAGAGACCAGGTCGATTCGTTCAACCCCCATCGAGCTCAACGGCAATACATCCGGGGTTTTCGGAACCAACGGTTTTCCCCAGAAAAGCAACAAATTTTCCTTAGCATGCTATGAATGCTTGATGAACACCGCGACGCCACATGTCAAACAATTACCACGTGGACTAGCATCGCCTATAAAAAAATACTTTTTATTACTTTTTGAACCGTAGAATTAAAATTTATGGTGATCCTGATACTATTTAACTGTATTCTAAACCTTCAACTAAGAAAAAAAATGTTATGGTGCAAATTTTACAATCACGTGGTAGCTGTTTGACATGTGGCGTCGCGGTTTTCATCAAGCATTCATAGCATGCTAAGGAAAATTTGTTGCTTTTCTGGGGAAAACCGTTGGTTCCGAAAACCCCGGATGTATTGCCGTTGAGCTCGATGGGGGTTGAACGAATCGACCTGGTCTCTTAGGGAAAGTTGTTCTCCAGACGATTCCGCTCATTTCTGGCCATCCTAGAAGTTTCTTCATGTTTTCCCCAGGCCTGTAGGAGCGAATGAACGAAAATTCAAAATTTCCCATAGTAATTTCCATGTAAAATTGAACCCGCTTGAGACAAGCCAGTTTTCAACCAAATGAGCTGAAATTTGGTGTGAGAGTCTCTTTGGGTATGCCCTACAAGGGGAACCACACCAGAACTTGATCCGAGAACTTTTTGAAAAACGTACCCACCCTAATAAACAGTCTTCTTAAAAATGCTTTTAAAAGTAATTTTTTTAAGACTTACAAATATTACGATTTTCAATCAACAAAGGTTAAGCTAATGAAAGAAACAACTTGAAAAATTTTCATTGGATTATTTCATTTGAAACAGGTTGAAACAATCGTGGGCGTTAGAGGGATATACATATAAATCTTAAGAATTGTTTTAATGCACAGACTAAAAATCATGATAATATTACATCAGGGAAGGGGTACATATTTTTGCCAGAAATAATGTGTTATTTTACCTCTGTCAATGTGTAATTTCACCACTGTTTTGGTGTAATGTCGCTTTTTAAGTCTTAATTAAGGTAAAATTACATCATAAAAGATGTAATATTCAACCTTCCAAAATTACACCTTCCAAATTAACATAATTTTTTTCTGTGCCAAATTTTTCTTTAAAGATAAATCTTGACTTTAAGCATGAGAAAAACAATCAGCGAATTTTGGAATAAATATCTTTTTTTGTTATTTTACCTTATTCAATCTGTGAAAAAAAAATGCTTAGCTAATGACTAATGACTTCACATTACTGGTGCAATTTTAATCAGTTTCTGATGTTTTTATCTGACACGAAAACCATCTGAAAACCATGGTGCAGAAAAATTTGTAATTTTGCATCAGATATTGGTAAGGTATTAATCTTTTTATATTTTACATTAAATCAGGTAAAATTACATCAAAGGAAAAGAAAGTTACACCATGGAATTTTCAACTCATTGTATTATTTTTAAAATGTTTGCTGTGCAAAAGCCGTTGTCAACTTTTATAACTTTGTAGTTGATCAATATTCTTTGAACTGGAAAACTAAGGACAAAAAGTTTAATCAAAAGAAATACTAGAAAAAGTCAACAAAGTACAGTTATATGGTTTTAAATTACAATAATCAAATATAGCCTTTATTTAATTTCTTTTAATTTTTAGGTCTCATTTTTTCGGTCATTTTACCTTTTCTGGCTGAATTGACGATTATATAAATATCGCATTACAATTTTATTTTTTTGTTTTATTTTGCAAAGCATTTTTGACTTTAACATGACATAAAAATTTAGATTAGATAAGAAGCAATTAAAAAAAACAAGTTTTTGACAAGAGTATTAATGCCATTGAATCTAATTTTTCAGAGTAATTCTTTTAAAACGATTAGTTTTTAGCATATTTTTTTAGCTGTGTAATTCGTATAAACTGAAGATCGTTCGTGTTTTGTTTTATTTATTTTTTGTATTTAAGCATTTTTGTTGGTAATGAATAAGAATTCATACAACTTAGAAACATTTAATTGTATGGCAAAAACCACAGTAAAACTAGCAAGGAATAAGAGTTATCGAATATTTTGGTGGCGTGCTTGGCAAATCTTTAAAAGCATCTTGTTAAAAAAAGATTTTCCATCAATTCTATAAAACGCTGATGAGCACATCAAACAACAAACGAATTGCTCGTATAATCCTCCCCATCTGACCAAATGGATTTTGATAAGCTCACATTTCGCCAAGTAAACATTCGTCAGAAAAAACGGCCATAAATCTGGCAAAAATTGTAAACAAAAACACACGATCGCCTCACCAGCTGTAAACAAAACGACGCCTGCCAGCTACTGACACACATTTTACAGCTTTTGCATTAAACCCAACTCGAGGTGATGATGAATCACACTCGATCATTTCCATAATGACAACAGATTCATGGTTTCGCGACTGACTCAACCCAATGACTGAGTCTGCATTGAAGATAACCCAAAAATGATCACAACTTACATCATACTTTTGCCGGGTCGCCTCGTACTCCTGGGCGCACTTGCCGACGGTTCGCTTCTGCTTCTGGATGGTGGCCAGGTGCCGCTCGATGATGTCGTTCAGATTTTTGCTCACCGAGTTCTCCACGCTCAGCTCGTTCGTGATGATCTCCGACGCGACTGTCTTTTCCAGGCGGGCTAAAAGAGGGGGGGTCAGATGTGAGGATCACTTTTTTCTGGTTAAGGTCGTTGAATTCCTTACCGCACTTGTCCAGTACGTCCCGCAACAGGCCTGGGGGTAGATCTTTGACGGAGTCCTCCATCAGCTGGCCCAGGACGAATTCTGGCACCTTACGGATGCGCTTCTCTTTGGCCGGTGCATCCTGGGGCTGGCCGGCGGACACAGTGGTCGCTATCCGTTTGTTGAGGTTCTGAAGGATGTCCTTGTAGCGATCGACCTCGCGTTCCACCTCTTGCAAACCGTCGGCATTCTTCTCTGATTTACTGGATCTGTAACAAAGGGAGAGAAGAAATTGTTGGTTATTAACAGAAGAAAGACATCAATAATAATATGCATTTTCCAAGAAGCCAAAATCATCCCAGAATGAACATCAAGTTATTTTTTCCAGCTGACGCGCCGGATTCCGAACGGTAGCTATTGCATGATCTATTACTTGCGGGGCATACGAACGAGTCATGTACATGCCCACATTACAAACGCCCCATTCCAGCTACCGTTAAAAATAATCATGCATGCAGAATAGAAACAAAACAAACTCAAACATGCACACACGTGCGTTGGTATAATCAGCATCCGACGACGACGACGACTTGGACGCCAAGGTAATGAGAATGATGAGAGGCTGTAAAATTGGGTGACTTGCTGGCTGCCAGACTGGCTTGTTGAAGTCATAGACCATGGAGAAGCTGAGCTGAGTTAAGCCAGAGGGAGTGAGTGTGTGTGGAAATAAAACGAAGGTGAGTTGAAAAACCAAGTCGGAGCCGGATGCGCACTCCGGGACTGGGGCGTTGATGATGAGTCAGCTTAGGCCACACCGTGGTATGGATTGAGGTTGGCGCAACGAACGAACGAAGCAAAGTCAAGTTCAGAATGCAGATTATGCGTTGCGGTTGCACTTTGAGACGTTTGAAATTCTTTGTTTTGAGATTCTGGTTAACTCTTGTTGAATATTTCTTTGAAATCTATTTTTTAGTTGCATAGGACAAACTCGCCCTTTTTAAGGGCTATTGAATTTATCGAAATAAAAAAAAAACAAACTATCAAACTATCAAAATTGTCAAAATTGTCAAAATTGTCAAAATTGTCAAAATTGTCAAAATTGTCAAAATTGTCAAAATTGTCAAAATTGTCAAAATTGTCAAAATTGTCAAAATTGTCAAAATTGTCAAAATTGTCAAAATTGTCAAAATTGTCAAAATTGTCAAAATTGTCAAAATTGTCAAAATTGTCAAAATTGTCAAAATTGTCAAAATTGTCAAAATTGTCAAAATTGTCAAAATTGTCGAAATTGTCAAAATTGTCAAAATTGTCAAAATTGTCAAAATTGTCAAAATTGTCGAAATTGTCAAAATTGTCAAAATTGTCAAAATTGTCAAAATTGTCAAAATTGTCAAAATTGTCAAAATTGTCAAAATTGTCAAAATTGTCAAAATTGCCAAAATTGTCAAAATTGTCAAAATTGTCAAAATTGTCAAAATTGTCAAAATTGTCAAAATTGTCAAAATTGTCAAAATTGTCAAAATTGTCAAAATTGTCAAAATTGTCAAAATTGTCAAAATTGTCAAAATTGTCAAAATTGTCAAAATTGTCGAAATTGTCAAAATTGTCAAAATTGTCAAAATTGTCAAAATTGTCAAAATTGTCAAAATTGTCAAAATTGCCAAAATTGTCAAAATTGTCAAAATTGTCAAAATTGTCAAAATTGTCAAAATTGTCAAAATTGTCAAAATTGTCAAAATTGTCAAAATTGTCAAAATTGTCAAAATTGTCAAAATTGTCAAAATTGTCAAAATTGTCAAAATTGTCAAAATTGTCAAAATTGTCAAAATTGTCAAAATTGTCAAAATTGTCAAAATTGTCAAAATTGTCAAAATTGTCAAAATTGTCAAAATTGTCAAAATTGTCAAAATTGTCAAAATTGTCAAAATTGTCAAAATTGTCAAAATTGTCAAAATTGTCGAAATTGTCAAAATTGTCAAAATTGTCAAAATTGTCAAAATTGTCAAAATTGTCAAAATTGTCAAAATTGCCAAAATTGTCAAAATTGTCAAAATTGTCAAAATTGTCAAAATTGTCAAAATTGTCAAAATTGTCAAAATTGTCAAAATTGTCAAAATTGTCAAAATTGTCAAAATTGTCAAAATTGTCAAAATTGTCAAAATTGTCAAAATTGTCCAAATTGACAAAATTGTCAAAATTGTCAAAATTGTCAAAATTGTCAAAATTGTCAAAATTGTCAAAATTGTCAAAATTGTCAAAATTGTCAAAATTGTCAAAATTGTCAAAATTGTCAAAATTGTCAAAATTGTCAAAATTGTCAAAATTGTCGAAATTGTCAAAATTGTCAAAATTGTCAAAATTGTCAAAATTGTAAAATTCACCAAACTTACCAAATTTAACAAATTTACTAAATTTACGGAATTTTAGAAATTTTACGCATTTAACAAAATTAACAAATTTAACAAATTTAACAAATTTAACAAATTAAACAAATTAAAAAAATTAACCATTTTAACAAATTTAACAAAGTTACCATATTCATCAAATTTACTCAAATAACCAAATTAACCTTATTTATCAAATTTACTATATTTATCAAATTTAACATATTAACCAAATTGACTTAATTTATCAAATTTACCAAATTTATCAAATTTACCATAATTACCAAATTATTTCAAATTACCAAATTTACCAAATTTACCAAATATACAACATTCACCTAATTTACCTAATTTACCAAATTTAACAAATTTACCAAAACGACCAAAATGACCAAAAAGACCAAATTGACCAAAATCGACCGAATTGACCGAATTGATCGAATTGACCAAATTGACAAAATTTACCAAAAAGACCAAAATGAACAAAATGAACAAAATTACCAAATTGACCAAAATGACCAAATTGACCAAATTGACCAAAATCGACCGAATTGACTGAATTGATCAAAATGACCAAAATGACCAAAATGAACAAAATGACCACCATGATCAAAATGATCAAAATGATCAAAATGATCAAAATGACCAAAATGACCAAAATGACCAAAATGAACAAAATGAACACAATGATCAAAATGATCAAAATGAACAAAATGACCAAATTGACATGATTTATCAAATTGACCAAATAGAACAAATTGACCAAATTGACCAAATTGACCAATTTGACCAAATTGGCCAAATAAACCAAATTAATCAAAGTTACCAAAGTTACCAAATTTACCAAATTTACTCAAATTAACAAATTTACCTAATTTACCAAATTTACTAAATTTATCAAATTTGCAACATATACCAAATTGAATTAGTTTACCAAATTTATCAAATTTATTATATTTACCAAATTGACTTAATTCACCAAATTTACCAAATTTAACAAATTTACCAAAATGACCCAAATGACCAAAATCGTCAAAATGACCAAAATGACCAAAATGACAAAAACGACCAAATTCACCAAATTGATCAAACTGACCAAATTGACCAAATTGGCCAAATTGAGCAAAAGACCAAAATTGTGCAAATTGGCAAATGACCAAAATGACCAAAATGACCCAAATGACCAAAATGACCAAAATGAACAAAATGATCGAAATGACCAAAACGACCAAAACGACCAAAATTACTAAAATGACCAAAATGACCAAAATGACCAAAATGACCAAAATGACCAAAATGACCAAAATGACCAAAATGACCATAATGACCAAAATGACCAAAATGACCAAAATGACCAAAATGAAATTGACTGAATTTACCAAATTTATCAAAATTATTACATTTTCCAAATTGACTGAATTTACCAAATTTACCAAATTGATCCATAAAGTACGTCACGCTAAAATCAGCAAAAATTTACACCACAAAACGTGACAAAACGTCATCTGAATAAATTCTCTTGGCCAGTTGTCGCACTTCCAGTGTGTGACAAGATAGCACGATCAGGTCGCAACTTCTTTCTCATGAAGAGACATAACATTGCAAAGATGTTTTAAGGTTTTTGTTGAATTTCTTAGGGTTTTTGGAAGTTGTGGAGGTCGCATTGTCAATATGCGTCATGATTGCACGATCACGAAAATATCACCATCCTATGTGTTACACAGAAAAAATGTCATGGTAATATTACATCTGGGAAGGGGTAGGGGAGTTTGGGGTAATATGGACAGTGGGGGTAATTTGGACACCCCTTTAAAAATCACGTTTTCTTCGGATATAAAGTGAAAACGGCAATTTAAGTGATAAGGCTAGTACTAGTAATGGCCTAGGAGTATGAATAAACCAAAAAAGTTGGAATAGGTTAAGTAGTTTTGGTATAGTATGTAAAAGATTCCAAAGGCCGGTTGGCTCCGCCTTAAGTTCTAATATTTGAGGGTTGGGAAATAAGCTTTTGCAGGGGTTATATGGCAAAAAAGAAGTCAATTTTTGTTTAAGGGGGTTGCTTGGACGATGCCTTAGATATGTACATATAAAAATTGTGCATTTTATCCATTTTTATCATCAAAAATCGCAATTTATGATAGAATATGCTATGGGGGTAATTTGGACATGGCTTGTGGGGTAATTTGGACATACCTGAAAGTCTACCTTTCAGGCAACAAAAAAAGTAACTTTCATGGTTGGATGAGTTTTTAAAGGGATTTAGGTAAATTTAGAGGGATTTAATATGTCAAACAATCAAAAATGAATGTGAGCAATGAGAACTTTCACAAAACCCCTATTTTTTAATTTTGATAAATTTATTCCAATATTCGAATTAATGAAAATCTGATTACTGTACATTTGGCGTTCAACAAGACTCTAATGTTGATTGCTTTTATTTAATTTCTTTGACATTTCTAATTTCTATGCTGGTTTACAATAATATTTAAATTTGAAGGGCTACAGAATGTAAAATAAAAAAAAAATGATATTTTCAGGCTAATAAATTCTATATAAAGATTGATTTATATAAACATAAACGATACCTTAATCACTAAAAACAAGTATAGTGTGCCTGATCCAGAATCAATGTTTAAATCATTTCAGTATTAATGATTAAATTATGTATACTACACTGAACTATTTGTTATCTTCCTATTGAATTATAGTTCTATCACAAAATCATTATTTAAACCTTTGATGAAATATTGTGAGCAACACTTCAAAATATAAAGCAATTACAAAACCAGGTTGAAGGATAAAAAACATGCTCAAAAAATCAAATGTTAAACTTATTCTTCAACATGTGTCCAAATTACCCCACAAAAGGTGTTCATATTACCCCACAAGGTATGTCCATATTACCCCACAAGGCATGTCCAAATTACCCCATAGGGGTGTTCATATTACCCCCACACAAAAATGTGGGGGTAATTTTGACACCTTTTAACTTTTGCGATAAAAATGGGTTTTTCATCAAAATTTATCGAAATGAATGACATTTTTCCATCAAATATGGTCTCTATCATCCTCTGGTGTCATCCACATTCCTTTAAAATATTCATACAGCCCGTAACAGAGCAATTTCCTTAGGGTGTCCAAATTACCCCACACTCCCCTACATCTTTTATGTCAGAAAAAAGGTGTAATTTTACCTCTGGAAATGTGTAATTTTACCACTTTTCTGGTGTAATGTCACTTTTTCAGTCTAAATTGAGGTAAAATTACATCATAAAAGAGGTAATATTCAACCTTCCAAAATTACAGCTTCCAAATTTACATTATTTTTTTCTGTGTAATCAAATCACAAATCCAATCAATTGGTTACATTCTTACGCAAATCTTGTAAAACCAGGTCGAAGTCCGCTCACTGACGAGTCCAACCTCTGCTCTGACTCAGTTTTTACATTCACCACTGGTACTACTGATTGGCTGCTCAAATGAATGTCCAAATTATGCCACTCAGAAGATGACTACAATCATGATGCTCATCAACTTCCCATTGTCTTCTCTCGGAAAGCCGACCAACCAAAGATAATCACTAGGCTAACTAAAGTCCAAGCCAAGCCGCCATGATGCTAATTACCGAGCCCCGGCGCCAACATTTATTCGGTAACGTGCCACACTTATCTTCTTGGATGAAAACTAAAAAATATTGATAATGAAAGTGATTGAACAACTCAAGCTGTCTCTCGGAGTTCAGAGCTGATGCATCTCTGATTATATGTGTTGGGTAATCGAATTATTATGATGGCACCACGCCTGCTGTTCGAAACCGATATCGAGCAGTCGGGCAAATGGCCAAAAAATAATCGTTTCTTGGCACAATGCACCAATTTCGAGTCGACATATATGCCACTCGGTCCAATATTTACAAACACAGGCATGCAAGTTTGACTTATTTGCTCGGTTTGCTCATACTTTCCACGAAGAAAAAAAACATAAAAATACCCGAAAAGAAGGACCGGAAGGAGGAAACGACTACCGAAATGGCGCGAAATTAATTCAATTTTTTGTCCAAATTTAGCGTTGGCTCGTTTTGCCGGCAGTAAACTCCGCTCCGAGAGCGAGAGCGAAAGACCTTCAACTCAACCAACATTAGTCGGTATAGTTGAGTTGAGTCGAGTCGAGTACGGAGCTCTTTAGAAATCGGCGTAATTGCGCTAAACAGCCAAACAGCTTGTTGGCTGTAAGGGAGAGTGAGAGCGAGGAGGAAGAGCAATCTTTCGCTCGTTGAGATCTAAGACTTTCGTAATGCCCGAGCGACTGACTTGACCATCAAGGCTGATGGGCGCAAACCAATCTGGAAAACGAAACGAAACGAGACGTGACGAAGAAGATGTTTATCGGAACAATTTGTGAAGCTTTGTTTTGGGGGGAATGGTTGGAAATCAAATTGAGAGCAGAGTAGGGATTGTTGGCTCAGGTTGGGATCTAATCTACAATATTAGCTTTAAGGTTTCAGGTTAAAGAACAAAGTTGCCCAGAATGTAGTTCGATCCATAGACTGCACTTTTCTTTAGACATAACACAAAAGTTGAAAATGTCGAAAAAATTGCAAAATTCTACAGAATTACTCATTTATTAATAAACATTAAAAAATCTTGTATCACACAACGAAAAAGGTGAAGTTTTTTCGTATTACAAAAAACATGTCCAAAATAACCAAAATCAAGCGCTGTCACCATATCTATTCAATTATGCACCCCTCCAAAAACCGTTCTGCCCAAAAACCCGTCCCGAGCCTAACCCGGTGACCCCGTGACAAAGTGGGACAAACAATGCGGTAGCCACGAACGACATCACCCCCCTCCCCCCTCTGTATTTGAATTCGCAAAAGCTGGTTCGACTACCTTGCCCGAGGGGGGAGAGACATAACTCAACACTCAGGCATCTATTAAGCCACTCCAGAGGCAGGACAACCGCGAGGGGGGTAGCATTTGCAATATGTTAATTCGTTCCATCGATCGATGCGCCATCTTCAACCGCAGCAGCACCGCAAAACCGGTCCTCCGGGGGTGAACTCTCAGCTATGCGGTGGCGATTGACCGTTTATCACTTCTCAACAAAGTGATCGAGTCGGGTGTCGTAAACGTTATTGTTGTCCGAAGTCGATTGGGCGCTTTTTTTTTCAAGGTGAACTAGCCCCTGAACTTCTCGAGTCTTGTCGAGAGTCGATAAAATCTACGAAAACGACCAGATATAGCGGGACAATAGTGTTCATTGAGGCGCGTTGCGTTGACCTATACACAGTGGAGGTACGGTACACCACGGTTGCGCAAATTCCAAACTTTGAGACCGAGAGAGATAGCGGGGAGAACTCGGAGCTCGGACACAAAGTTGGAGAAACCAGATAAGATAACAGTACTCGATACCTCGAGTCCGTCGACTCGGACAATTGGTTCCGGGCTGATTGGCGGTTCTACTGAGTCACGCCAAGATCCCTCAGGACATCTAGCCCACCAGGGCGTGGTTCCTGGACGATGATAACGCGTATCACGAGTTCATAACATTGTAGCGGCAGTTTTTTAAACTCGCGATCCCAACTCGGTCAAATTGAGGCTTTGGCAGATTATTCAATCACTCGCAATTTCCCACTCTCTCTCAGGGTACATCATCATCTGACTGACTGAACTGAAGTCTCGCAGGGGTATGATTTGCATAGCTGCGGATCTTGAATCTCCGTAATTCTGCTCTCTGTGCACACAGCACAGATGTTCAGCGATGGTCACAGTAAGTGCAGTAGCATTGGACGATTGAACTAGACTGCGAACCGGTACCCACGGTTTGTGCCAACGACGACAGGCTGCCCCGTGTGGATCAAGTGGGCACTCTGGGAGCGATCTTGGCGCAGAGCTGCTGCTATTACGACACAGACTTGGAAGATCTTGGACGGTGGCAGCGACATTTGCAAACGTGTCTCATAGCAGCACAGTTACATGCCCCGAGACTGGATTATAATCAATGGTTAAGCACGATGATATGATTATTAAGTGGTAAAGTTTGAAGAAGTAGCTTTGAAAATATATTCTTCTTTTAAATGACGAGATTGATTTTTTTTAATTTCTTACTTTTTTATTCGAAATAGAGAGAGAGTTCTTTAAGAGTTATTTAAAAGTAATCATTTATAAATTCTAGCAAAACAAAATTAACTAAAGGCGATGGTTTCTGAAATATTATAAAATTAAAAGATTGAAAAATGTTTCAAGGTCAACCAAAGGTCAACTAAACATTGATATCAGTTGATACTTATTAAATAGACTTCAAAACCATTATTAAGTGGGCCGTGATATCGCCAAATGGTTTAGAAAAATCAACTGAACAACTTTGTTACCCCAAACGATGAAACAAAAGAAATAAAGTTCTCCAGAGTTTTCGATTTTACTTATATTTTTTTATTTGGCTCAAACTTTGTGGGGGCCTTCCCTGTGACCAAAGAAGTAATTTTGTGTCACTGGTTCACCCATAAAAGTCTCCATACAATTAAAAATACGCAGCTGTTCATACAAAAACAAACTTAATCCACCTATGTCGTTGATGCCTTCCTCACTTTTTACCAAAAATGGGTAATATGAGTGGTTTCAGCTTTTTTTGAGATCCAGAAAAAAAAGAACACAATGTGGTGATAATCTGATACAGGGTTGTCAGTTTTTCAATGTTTTGGACTCATTGCAAAGGTCTTGCAATTACCTAACCTACGATTGGTCGGATGTTGGATCCGGACATAGTTTACATACATTTAAGTGAGATCCGGCTTCAAAAAAGTACATGAATATCATTTAAGTGGTCATAACTCGAGACTGGGTTGCCAGATCTTCAATGTTTTGGACTCATTGGAAAGGTCTTTTGATAACTCAACCAACGATGGGTCAGATGGTGGATCCGGACATAGTTTACATACATTTAAGTGAGATCCGGCTTCAAAAAAGTACATACATATCACTTAAGTGGTCATAACTTGAGACAGGGTTGCCAGATCTTCAATGTTTTAGACTCGTTGGAAAGGTATTTTGATAACCTAACCAACAATGGGTCGGATGGTGGATCCGGACATTGTTTACATACATTTAAGTGAGATCCAAATATATGTGAAAACATGAGCTTGTTTGTTGGTCACATACATACATACACACACACATACACACACACATACACACAGACATTTGTTCAGTTTTCGATTCTGAGTCGATATGTATACATGAAGGTAGGTCTACGATGTTTTTATACGAAGTTCATTTTTAGAGCAGGATTATAGCCTTACCTCAGTGAGGAAGGCAAAATAGATACACGGAAAATAATTGGTGATTTTTTAATTGATTTTTTTTAACAAAAATTTAATTTATAAAAATCCTTATTATTTTTTTTTTGATTTATTTTATATGTTTTAGTGGATAAAACCTCGCATCTTTTACGCCATTCAGAAGTATGCACCAAATCACTTTTTCTTTAGTAAAGTTTCATGTATGACCACCATCAGGGTTTTTTTTGTAAATGCATGGGTGACCCCTTAGAGGTCAGATTTATTAGGCAAAAAAAGTATTTGTGCTATTTTTGAATCAAATATGTAAATGTTTAGGGGTCGTTGCGGAGCTTTAAAGTTTGTATGGGAAAAATCACAAAAATTAACCAAGTGTGAGATTCTTATACGAAATCTAATTCCCAACAAAGTCGAAGATCCGAGTTGAATAAAATAAAAAATGTAGAGGATTTGAGTATAAACAATCTCATTCATCATTTCTAGACGATAACGGTAGCAGTTTATAGAAGTGTTTTGCTACTCTGATAAAAAAAACAACGCAGTTATTCCAAAGCATTTGTATTGCCATACACAAGAGCAATCCACTTGAGTTCAGCAATAAACGTGATATATTTCTTTTCCATACACAAAGAAGCGAAATTCCTCAATTACTAAGAGGCCATCCGACATGCCATGCCGGTCTGTCTAGCTGATGCGCAACAAGCCGAGAAGGCATCATCGTCTGCCATCCTCGATCCAAAATAGAACCAAACAAAAAAATAGAGGAGACTCCACTTCCTGCATTGTCGTGACCAACCGCCAACGAGTTCAGCGGTGAACTTCACAAATAATGCAATTTCCTATGCACTATTCAGTCTGGTCGCATCCCCACGTGGCTAGAATAGAGTTGTTGAGGTGCAAAAAATTGCAGTTTTTTCGCCTATTGTTGTCTTTTTGAAGAACAAAAATAAACGGCAAGTGAACAACACCAAGGTAGAAGAGTGATTTCGAAATAAATCACGTTACCCAACTACTATCCATCATGCGCCAGTTGAGGTTGAATAATATGGTTGACCGCTGACATGAAAGCTCTGATGTTCTATTGAAACTGTAGAACTAACTCTATTCACGGCAGGATTGAGTCACTAGCAAGGGTTCGGTTGGTAATCCCTTTCTCCCTGTTGGAGTGCACCCTGTAAAACCTGCTGAGGCAATCGGTTTTGCTCATGAACTCAGCCTGGGCTGACGCCCAGAAACAGCTGTGTGGTGGTGACCGTGGCAGAAGATCAACACCCGGCGGCCTAAGCTCTTCAGCCGTATTATGGGGTACGTAGAAGGAGAAAATGAGCGAAAATCACGTACCTCTGGAAGTCTCCGTGCAGACACTGGGACTGGGAGACTAACTGTACGTCGGTTGACTTTCTCAGCTTGCAGCTAGAGAGAGCATTTCAATTAAATGTGAAGCATTCTTCTTTTTATAAACTATGACCGTCCAAGTGGTGCGGTCATCAACACTGACTGAAGTTGAGCACAGTAATCTTCAGCTCTGAGTCAAGTCACAAGCAGTTCCGCAGGGTCGTCCAGTAATGATGTCACCGAAGTGAGGTTCACAATCAACGACCATAAATCGAAACTTCAAAGGAGTTTGCTCCAAGTTTGATGACTGTGGCGTGAGTTGGCTGCAAACGGAACAGTTCAGCGCTGGTCACTGACCGTGACATTCGGACATGCAACCTGTCCTAATAGATTTGACCATCGAAAATGGAATTTGGAGCACGGTTCCCACTGGCCCCAAGGGGCCAGAGTGGCGTTATCTCGCAAAAGAGCCACTTATGAGTTGAAATACAACACCATTCGGGTCTCGTTCTGGCTGGCATTGTGTATCAAGCCAGCGATATGAGCCGGATGAAGAAGGCGAATGATGGCGAAAGCAGTGTGACTTTTGAGCTCAAGTGGATTCTTTTGCTTCACTTTGAGGCGGAATAGTTTGGGCATGATGTTCTAGCCAAGAGCAATTTTAAATGTGATAACTTACTTCTAACAGCAGCTAAGTGGTAGTAAGATATCTTACGCAGAGCGATTGTTGTTGTTAGACAGCAGTTAAGTACATTAAGTGTCGTTTTGAACACTTTAGGTCGATACAACTTGTTGCCTTCAAAATTGAAAAAAAATCGTTTAAATTCAATTACAGCGATTTTTTCAAGAATTAACAAAATATTTGATTTTTTTTAAGCAGAAAAAACCGTGCTACAGTTGGAATGATACAGTTTGAAAAAAAAACTTTTCAAAGTTTGTATATGAAAACTCAATTGCACAAAATAATAATTTGTAAAACATTTAATTTCTGAAAAAATCATCTTTCAGATATAATACACAAAAGCAAAAAAATATTTACCTTTTCTGCGATTGGAAAACAAAAATAAAATCGTAATTTTCCGTCTAAAATAAAGTTTTTTTTTCTTAACTAAATTCAAAAAGATCCATATTTTTGTGTTCGTTTAAAAGTAATTATAAGTGCAAAAGATGTTTAACAGTCGAAAAACCAACCCAGACAATATATTTTTTGAGGATATAAGAAAATTTCCAAAAAAATTAAAAATTAATTTTGGGACCATCCTTAAACCACGTGGACACTTTAGGGGGGTGCGGGGGGGTATGGCGATTGGCCACGCTCCATACAAAAAAGTTTTTTATTTGTATGGACAATTGTCCACGAGCGGGAGGGGGGGGGGGGGGGTTGAGATTTCCAAAAAAAGTGTCCACGTGGTTTGTGGATGGTCCCTTTGGAAAAAAACATATTCGAGATGGAACAAAACTAATGTTATAACTACTAACGATTTTTAAGATTTTGAAATCAAAATGCTCTACATGTTTTGACAGATATTTTAATGTTGAAATACATTTTAAAATATATTTCTTTAATTCTTTCGTTTGTATATTATGTTTATTGAATTAACAAAAGACTCTGAACATAATATGGATTTGGGTTTTTTTATATTTGAGTTCAGTTATTGCACAGTATTATTAGAGACACAACAGAAAATAACCTATGTCAAGTAGCTTGAGTCTATTGCTGGGGTGTCCAACCTTTTGGCCCTGCGGGCCAGATCTGATTTTTCTGAAGCAGTGGTGGGCCGGAACTAATATTTAATAAATCATTGTTATCCGAGCATTCGTTGGTGAAGGTTGTCTGAATCAACATGACTCGTCGCGTCCCGGCGCAAAACGCCGGCAATATTGCCCTACCTGCGGCTCAAGCAGGCAAAAAAGTGGGAATTTCCAAAAGGAGGGTTGAGGCCTCAACTGATGGCCAAAAACCGGGAATTTCCAAAAGGAAGGTGCTTTTGGAAGTGACATCGAACAGCAAAAAGACGAAAAAGAGCGACGGTACTGTACCGATGGATGAGGAGGAGGAGAACTCTTCGTCGCACGAGGAGCAGCTATTGAAGAACAACAAGTTTGCTGGACTGCCGGACGAGGACCAGGTAGCGGAAGCAAAGGAGAATGAAGTGAAACAACGAAAGGAGAAACTGCCTCCTTTTTATGTGAGGCAATCAGCAGCAACGATCGACTTTCGTGCGGGGCTGGTTGAACTCATCAAGTCTGGGAAAGTCCAGGGCAACATTCGTCTGTGTCAGGACGGATTTAAGGTGCTGGTGCAATCCAGGCAGCACTATCAACTGGTCAAGGATTACTTGACCGAAAACGAGGCGGAGTACTTTACCCATGATGTCGTCATGGATAAGCCGTACAAAATCGTCGTCAGAGGTCTGTACGACATGCCAGTGGAGGAATTAGCTGCCGAGCTAAAAGTTTTGAAACTGGATGTGTTGGCCGTGCACAAAATGAGCCGACGCAACAAAGACATCAAGTACCGTGACCAGCTCTACCTGCTGCATTTGGCTAAGGGATCGACGACGCTTCCTGAGCTGAAGGCAATTCGAGCGGTTTTCAACATTATCGTGTCGTGGGAGCGATACCGACCAGTGCATCGTGACGTCACACAATGCTTCAACTGCCTGGGCTTCGGGCACGGAGGTAAGAACTGCCACCTGAAGCGTCGTTGCGCCAAATGTGGTACCGATGCGCACATCACATCCCAGTGCATCCAAGATTCGCTGGTGAAGTGCCTCAACTGCAACGGTGAGCACTCGTCAACCGACCGAAAATGCCCCAAGAGAGCTGAATTCGTGAAAATTCGGCAGCAAGCATCGACGAAGAATCAGCCTCAGCGTCGTAGAACTCCTCCAGCCCTGGTGGAGCAACATTTTCCACCTCTTCAACCGCGACGCCAGGTCCCGAACTTGGCACCGTTGCCGTTGGATCCCAGGAAGAGAGCTGAGATGAATCATCCACGGCCGGGTTCTAGCCAGGAGCCGAGACCGCCACCACCGGGCTTCAGCCAGGAGCCAAGACCAACCCAAGAACCAGCAGTTGAGGAAAATGGTAATGATCTTTACACCTCAACCGAACTCCTCAATATTTTCAAACAGATGTCCGCTGCACTGCGTGGATGCAAAACCAAGACCCAGCAGATTGAAGTGCTGACCTCGTTCGTCATCCAGTATGGATCGTAGGTCCCTCAAGCTGCTGAATTGGAACGCTTGCTCCATTAGGAGAAAGAATTTAGAGCTGGTGGATTTTCTTCGCGAGAAGGAGATCGACGTAGCTGCCATCACGGAAACTCATCTGAAGCCCGGTGAAAAAGTTTATCTGCAAAACTACAAGATCGCGACGCAGCTCGATAGGACCGCCTCTGGAGGAGGAGGTGTGCTTGTCGCTGTTCATCGTGATCTCAAGCCACGCCGGCTGCCACACTTCAAGCTGGACATCATCGAGGCCGTTGGGGTGGAAATTCCCACTTCAGTTGGCCCAGTACTCTTCATTGCTGCATACTGCCCACGTCAGGTGAATTCCAGAGATGGTTCAGCAGCAAAACTGAAGAGCGATATCCAGAAGCTGACACGGCGGAGCGTAAAGTACATCATCGCTGGTGACCTCAACGCGAAGCATGAAGTTTGGGGCAACAGCAGGAGGAATCGGAACGGAGTGATTCTGCACAACGATCTGCAAAACGGATACTACAACGTTGTGAGTCCAGATCGTCCAACGAGGGTGGCTCGGTCTGGGAATCACTCAATCATCGACTTCTTCATTACCAATATGGCTGAGAACGTGGCTCATCCTGAGGTGTTTGAAGAGTTGAGTTCTGATCACTACCCGGTGGTTGTGGAGGTTGGAGCTTCCGTTACTCCGCAGAGGCAACCAACCCGGAAAGATTACCACAACGTTGACTGGCAGCAGTTTCAGCAAGTGGTCGACAGCAACATCGACTATGATCAACACCCTGAAACTTCTGCTGATATTGATCGTTCGCTGGAGGTGATCCAGCAAGCTATCAACCAAGCAGAGGCTGCCAACGTTCGGGAGGTTCCTGTTAATTTTAAGGTAACTGATATTGACGTAGATACTAAACACTTGATTAGACTTAGGAATGTTTATAGGAGACAATATCAACGGACTGGGGACTATGACAAAAAGATTTCAGTTAACAATTTGAACAAAATCATACAAGACCGACTTGACAATATCAGAAATCAAGAATTTTCAAAACATGTAAGCCAGCTTGGAAATTATTCAAAACCATTTTGGAAACTTTCAAAAGTTCTTAAAAACAAACCAAAGCCTATTCCTCCTCTTATTGTTGAGGATTCTCGTTTGATTACATCCGAGGAAAAGGCAAATGCACTTGGGCTTCATTTTGTTAGTTCACATAATCTTGGCGCTTCCATGACCAGCCGTAAAGAAACATCAGTTGCCAATAGTATTTCAACAATCAATGACTCTACCTTTGAATTTCCTGCAGATTCCCATGTTTCTGGTGAGGAAGTCAAAGTTGCAGTTAAACAAATGAAAAATATGAAAGCTCCAGGCTTTGATAACATTTTTAATCTGGTGTTGAAAAAGCAGAGTGATCAGTTCTTTCAACATCTAGCCAATATTTTCAATAAATGTTTGCAACTTGGTTACTTCCCCACCAATTGGAAACTGGGCAAAGTCATACCAATTTTGAAGCCTCAAAAAGATCCAACATCGCCAACAAGTTATCGTCCCATTAGTCTTTTGAGTAGTCTGTCCAAACTCTTTGAGAAGGTCATCTATTCAAGGCTTTTGGATTTTACCAATGATAATAATATAATTTTGAACGAGCAGTTTGGCTTCCGAAAGGGACATAATACTGCTCATCAGCTTACGAGAGTAACTAAAATCATCAAGCAGAACAAGCTTGAGTCTAAATCAACTGCTATGGCTTTGTTGGATGTTGAGAAGGCTTTTGACAATGTTTGGCATGATGGTTTGATACATAAACTGTATTTATACGGTTTTCCAATGTATCTTATCAAAATTATCCAGCACTATCTTTCGGAGAGATCGTTCAGGGTTTTTCTGAATGGGATTGCTTCTGGATTATTCAACATTGATGCTGGGGTTCCCCAAGGAAGTATTCTTGGCCCACTTCTGTACAATATTTTTACATCTGATTTGCCTACTCTTCCTGGTAATGGTGTGTTGTCACTTTTTGCTGATGACACTGCCGTTATTTATAAGGGTAAAATAACCAGATATTTAGTTGGCCGCCTTCAGAAGGGTCTTGACGTTCTTTCCGAATACTTTGGCGACTGGAAAATTCGCATAAATGCAGCCAAAACTCAAACCATCATTTTTCCACTTTCCAAATCGGCCAGATTTGCCCCAAAGGATGATGTTTTGATAAAAATGAATGATGTTTCGATACCCTGGTCAAAGGAAGTTGTCTATTTAGGTCTCATACTTGACTCGAAACTATTGTTTCGGCAGCATGTAGATAAAATATTGAACAAGTGCAGCATTCTCATCAGGTGTTTGTATCCTTTAATTAACAGAAAATCAAAGCTATCTTTGAAAAATAAGCTAGCAGTTTACAAACAAATAATTTACCCCGTTATTGAGTATGCAGTACCTGTTTGGGAGTGTTGCGCTAGAACTCATAAATTGAAGCTCCAGCGTGTCCAAAACAAGGTACTCAAAATGGTTTTGAATGTTCCTGGCTGGACAAGATCAAGTGAGGTTCATGAATTAGCAGAAGTAAAAATGTTGGATCAGTAGATTCAAGAAAAATGTTTGAAATTCAGGGAAAAATGTGCTATATCTGAATACCCCTTGATTCAAGGATTGGTTTAGTTTATGGTAAGATAAAGTTAGTTTTAGGTTAGGTTATGTTTTTTTTTTAATTTTTTTTTTTTTCCTCATTGTACCTAGTGTTACAAAAATGATAAATCATATACTTTTAAAGTTAAGAAAATGAACAGTGTTTAAATCACGAAAAGCAAACTAAAGCTGAAGAGCCACAGCTGACCACTTATTATGTAAACCAAATGTAATTATTATAAGAAAGATTCAATAAAGTATATTTAATTCAAAAAAAAAAAAATATTTAATAAAAGTTCAAAAGTAAACACATTTTTTATTTTTTTATGACTGGGTTCTTTTAAAGTAAATAAATAAAAGAACTAGTATTGCACATAAGATTCATAAATCTTGATTTTAAGAATGAATAACTTAGAAAACGTTAAAAAATGTGTTTATTTAACTTATTTTAATTTTTGTTTGTTTAAAATAGACAAAATAATTGTTCAAACGAAATTTGGATTTGAATATCCTTTACAAATAAATAAATAAAAATTTGCGTTTTTTTTCTTCATAAAATTATTTGTTTAGGTCCTTTTCGGTACTGGAACCTGGTTAGGACCGAGACGGCTTTTGTCATTACATTTTATTTAAAACTAAAAGTAATTACAGAGGAACTTGTGGAGAAAAAAAATGCGTTGCTGTGAACCTTTATTCAAATATTTTGAAAAATATTTTTAAATGATTTTAAACCTAGTTTAAACACACACTAAATTTAAAAAGTGTAAAAAATATATTAAATCATTTTCTATTTGTTATTCTTCAAAATTCAAAGTGTATGAAAAAAATATTTTTGCTCCCTGATTTCTTGACTCATTTTGAGACATTTTTGAAATATTTATAAAATATTTGCAGCGATCTATTATTAAATATGAATAATTTGCCATTTTAAGCTTTATTTCAAAAAATATTTATAAGCGAAAAGTTGTTCTGGAAATTTACATTAGTTTATTTCAAAAAATAGAAAAAAAAACTTCAATTTGAAGTTAACACGGTCAAAACTGAGAGAAGTTTAAATTTAAACTTTTTGTACATTTTTAAAACAACAACTCAAGTTTTTTCATTAATTGCACAATTTTACCAAATGGATAATTTTGTTTTCTTTCACCATTTTTCAGTTTAGAAATATCACTATAGAAATTATAAGAATTAAATTCAAACATGAAGAATGTTGTTTAAATATGTTAAAATTTGATCTCAAGATTATTTTTTTAATTCAGACAATCCTATTATTTATTAAACATTTCATTAACAGCCTTAAGGGACGGTCAAAGAAATATTTTAAAAAGCCGTCCCGGGCAGGATGAAATGGCTTCACGGGCCGGATCCGGCCCGCGGGCCGGACGTTGGGCAGGCCTGGTCTATTGTCTATCAAAATCAAACATAGTTTTCCAGAATCATGCATTTGAAAAGTTAGATTTCAATTTTTTTTAAAGAAAAAAAAAACATTGAATTAAGAGAAGTTAGTCAAATTTGAACTTGACAAGAAATTTTCAAGTTTTTTCCGAATTTCTATGGTTGAATCAAATTCCAATATTTTTCCTGTTATTCCCGATGTGGCCAATCTGCACATATCTGTAAGGATACTAAATAGAAATTTGAAAAAATAATAAATTATGAAATCCAGAAAAAATCGAAGAATCGCGATAACTCGAGATGATTACAAGCAAACCCCTTATGGTTATACATCAAATTTTTGTAATTATCTGCTTTACATTTTTGTAGAACATTATTATACTAAAAAAATAACCCTGCCAAATTAGAAACAAACACGACATTTTAAAACTAAAAAAAATAATTTTTAATGAAGAAATGACTGATCTGGGTTAATTTACATTCGAATAGTAAATTAAATTTCTTTAAAATGACATGTTCAATTTTTTTTACAGTTGAGCAACGGAACATGGCAAAATGTTTGAAAAAAATTAAGTGTTTTTTTCGATGAAAAATACGTTTTCTTAGGAAATATGAGTACTTTATCAAATCAGGCGTTTACATATAAATCACTTGGACACAACATTTCCATCGCATCGCAATTTCAGGCTGCAAATTGTTGAAAAAGCAAACCTCGGACTCGTGATCAGGGACAAAAGTTACCCCTTAGGACAAATCGAAGAGGGGCAACTGCTGTGTGAGTTGGCGGAGAATGACCAACTTAATTGTTTTACCTATTTTGAATACATTAATAAGTATCAAAAAATTTTTATTTGTTGAACTGAAAGCCCTTGACTTGATATCTCAAATGACTTCAACCTTAATATTTGCCATTTTCCTAAATCTAGATCTGAAACAAAAAACCATCTTATCAACCCACTCATAATGACATATTTTATTCGCAGTCTGGTTCACTGAACCCCACACACAAAATACTCAAAAAAAAACCAAACCATGACATAACCCGTTGATCTTACCATAAACTGAAATGCTAATTTCTAACTTTCTGGTTTCGTCGTGCCACCATCAACCTGAAATCGATATTTCGCCAACTCGATAGCCCAAGAAGAATTTTCAAATGGCGTCTTCGAAAATTGAAGTCGTGAACTTTAGCCAGGAAATTTACCAACTTTCAAAACGCGTTTGTGCTGCTACACAAACGTGCGCAAATTCCACCCTCGCGCGTTTCGTAGAACAGATTTAGTGAACGATCTTTGGCCCCGGTTCAAATATTCCCTCTCCCTTAATGAGTTTTGAACGGGCACACGTGCGCGCGCTCGTCGACGGAGCTGGTTTTGGGCCAAATTTTGAACCGGCGAAATCGAAGTCGAACACACGTCGGCGACGACGAGCTGCAGTTTCTTAGCTCTACAGTCGAGATGAATGACCTTGTCCAGGTGAACTAAATTTCGGGGGGCCTTTTTGAAAGTGTTTGCCGGTTCGGTTGTTTGTAGTTGAGTTGAATTTGGAGGTTCTGTATTTGAAAGTTCAACCAATTTGAGGAGTAGCTAAGATATTCATTCAAAAATGAGCAAATCATTTAAAAATTAAAAGAATGAAAAAATGATGTCAACAAAATTGTGTATTTTTTGCAAAAAGGTGTGTCATTCTGAAATACCTTGAATTGCTCAGAAAAGAACAAAACACAAACACACATTTCGTGCAAAACTCCAAGGCTTCACCACGCCGGACGGTCGTATCAAACGTGACAAATGGCCCAGCTGGTTTGTATGCTTATTTGCTTGATTAACAAACACCTCTCGCACGCCATCTCCAAGGTAGCAGATTCAGACACACTTTGTTAGCCGGTCGCGCGTAATTGACCCGTTTCTTGCCGCAGTTGTTGTTATCTTTTGCAGAACGAACAATACCTCACCTCACCGGCGATTGCATTAATTTGTCTAAACAAATGAGAACTATTACGACAACGCCCCCCGAAACAGTAGTAGTGCGGTGCTGCAATGCAAAAACCTTTTTCTCTCCACCATCTCGGGTACCTACTAATGGCAAATGTGTTCAGCAAAAGCCAGCCACATATCAACATTGAAAAGGCCGCCGAAAATTCACACGACTTCGAAGGTTCGTCCGCCCGACTGTCTGTCAGTAGGTCTGTTGTCAGTCAGTCAGTCAGTAGTGTGTCAGTAGTGTGCCAACAATTAAATTGTGATGAAATTGAAACTCCGCACAAGCTGAAGAAATTGTAATGAGCGTTGGATGATGGGGACCACAAGAGCCACAAGCGAGTCATGTGAAGAGTGTGAGCTGTGTTTTGTAGTGCTCAAATTGAACGTTATGAAAAGAGGAACAAAACAGTGCGAAAATCAAAACAAACAGCATCGTGGTTCATGCTCTTTTTTATCTTTCTTAGAGAGGTTTGTAAGTGTCTTTAAGCCTTCTGCAAAAGCCATTGTATTAACTTGGATCAAATAAAACGAAAATAAATGTTGTTTTTTTATTTGCTTTTTCATATTAGCTATAACACAGTCTTAATTAATTAAAGAAAGATAAAAAATATGTATTTAAGCTTAACAAAAATCAATTTGTTCCTTTTTGAAATTTTACTTGAGTCACACAAAGAGATAAACTTGATTCTTACTGAAAAACAAAAAAAAAGGTTTAAAAAACGCAACTTTAAAAGCGTCTGAAATCCTGCCATATATTGCAGGAAAAAATAAAATGTAATTGTAACCTTCATTCAAATTTGTGACGATTCATGCTAGGAAAACTGTTTAACAGGACAAACAAGTATATAGTGTACTATTCAACTTATTATTATTTTGGCGATACCAATTTATTTTTGGCATTCTAAAAAAAGACATTTTATTTTTATTTTCTGTTCTATACTCTAAAGTGCGAAAAAACTAAGACACTTTCAATCGAAACAAGTTTTTTTTTTTCATATCGGCGACAACCTAGCTATTTCGAGCTTTATGTTTGGCTTGTGTCTGCACGGTCAAGATTAGCTTTAATCTAAAATTTGAATCAACATTCTTCGATTTGATTTGAATCTTGACAGGCATTTTATTTATATCGAATCATTTGAATTGAAATAGCTCTTTCAAGAAAATTAAGGAATTTGATTCCTAATTGATTATTGCTTTCCTAAAATTCGTTTTTTCAAGGTTTAAAGTAGAAAGAACATTTGTTACGGAAATATATTTAGGAACATCAGAAAAATGAATAAAAAAAAATAATTCGTGAGAAATTTCAAAGCAAATCATTTATCACAGACCTGATCGAAAAAATTTTGTAAATTGTTTGAAAAAAAAACAATAACAATACTTTAGGAATTGTGATCACATCAAAAGTTTAATTAAATATAAGTAAGTAAGCAAAACACACAAAGAAGTGCATTGTCAATAGATAGTGAACGGGAAAATACAGCCAAATCGACACAACTCCCGACAACGTTTCGGCCTGAGCTAGTATTCAAAGCATAACATAGAAAGACTTTTTATAATATAAAATAATAGTTTGGTTTTAAGTTTTGAGACATAAATGGATAGAAGAGTTATTCTCTGCGATTTCGTTTTTTTTTTAATTTTCATTTTAGACCGTTTCAAATATTTAATATTTTCATGAAATACCAATGTACAGTCCCACAAAAAGTTTTTTTATGCGAAAAAAAATTCCGTCGATACCTTGATATTTTCAAAACTAATGATTGGAAAGCAGCTTTACGCCTATAATATGCATTTTTAAACACTTTTTTCATCCAAATGTTGAAACCTAGGCTTGTTATTTCATTTTTTATATTTTTTTATATTTTGCCCCCCCCCCCTCCCCTTTGACTTTGATCAGAGCCGAGCCGAGGTACATAAACTTCAAAAAATATTTGCAACGGCCTTAGAACTTTGTAAATATACTGTCTCATAAAACATTCGAATTGATGAAAATGATTTTATCTAAGTGTTACCTAATTAGCCTGCTATTTTATATTGACGATGTCTCGGAAACTATTGGTCGGAATTAGAGCTGAGACTTCAGATAATCGGATAATTGTTAAAAAACTATATAAAATCAGATATCATCTTTTAAATCAAACCAAAAGAAAAGAGATGTACGAAAATCGTATCAGAACTGATAATTATTTGGATAAGAATATTTTAGGAACACGAAATAAATTTAAGAATAAAAATGTAACGGATCGGATAGGTTTTCGGATAATAGTATTCGGCCATAAATCATGTGATACAAAATTAAAGGTCTTTTGAAAACCTGTAAAACTATGTTGTTTCGTGTTAATGTCCCCCAACAGTCGTGAGACAAAGCTGGAATGTATGTGCTAGTTCATTTTCTAAGAGATTTTTCAATGCTGCAAGTTATCCGGATACCCGAAGTCCCAGCTACAGTCTGTATATCAATCTTGCATAAGGAAACTTTTAGAAAATTTTCTGATCTTTTCAATAAAAATATTTCAAAAAATGTATAATTTGGTTTAAACTATAAGATGAGAAAAAATATCATTTAATAGATATTTTGAAAAGTAAAGCTTGATATTTTTTTTAAATTTTTTCTATGAAAATATCAGAAGATTCACTAAAGTTTCATTTTTAACATAGAAAACCGGACAAATTCTTTCCGAGATATCATCAGTTGAAAATTACAGGCTAATTAGGTGACGCTTGGAAAAAATCATTTTCATCGATTCGAATTCTTTGTGAGGAAGTAGACAAAAAAAAAGTGTAAATTTGGAAGGTGTAATTTTGGAAGGTTGAATATTACCTCTTTGATTTTGTGATTTTAATTTAGACTGAAAAAGTGGCATTACACCAGAAAAGTGGTAAAATCACACATTTTCAGAAGTAAAATTAGACATTTTTTCTGACATAATGTACCCCTTCCCAGATGTAATATATGATTTTTTTACTGTGAATCTCAGAAACGAAATCGGTTCGATCTACTGTGGCCGTGAAGTTACGGGTTTGGCATTGTAAGCGGAAGGTGATGGGTTCGATTCCTGGCTTGGAAAAGCCAAAATCCTTTGGGTAAAGTAAAATTACTGACTGGGTATCCTGACTGGATGGGATTCGAGAAAAAAATTGCACCGGTCTTAAAATTTCTAACAAATAATAATAGAGAACAGAAGGCTCGCATAAAAAAATCTGAATAGCTTTGGTATATCTTAGTTAAACATTTCTAAAAATACAATAAGATACCAATTATCACACTACTATGTGAACCCGTCTGAGAGTATTCCTCACGAGCATATCAAAAGATGCAACATTAAGCAGGCAACAACAACAAAAAAACTAGGTGGCTGAAGAGCAAAGTGGAAAACAAACCACCCCGTAATGAATATTACATCAGCCCCGGTCGGGCGGAGAGGTCCACGGAATTTTCCGCGGGGCATGACGTGAAAATTGCCGGAGAAGCAGATCGTTAGAGAAGAGCGCGCCGCGCTGAAAAGCGATAATGAAGAGCTCTTCTCCAATTTTCCACCCCGCTGGCTGCGCTGCGTGGCGGTGCTTCCGTTTGAATGTGGACCGTTTTTTCCTCTTGATTTTTGATGGTACGCAAAACGGGGAGATTATGTGAGAAAATCGCGATCAGAAATCGACTGCTGGCTGGCTGTTGGTGGTGGAAAATTTAATTGGACGCAGAACCAATCGATACGCGATTTATTTGGATAATGTGGTGCGATTCGGTACGAGCAAGTGGATCGAGTCAGAAGCAGCGCTGGAATGGGGTGTGCTTTTGATCGGTGTGGGAGCTCATCATTCCATGGAATGATTTATTTTATTTATCCTCATCATATATTATTTTAATAATCTGCGAGGAAATAACTTGATTGCCGAATTACCCGAAAAGGATATTATTTATAATTTTAATTTTGTCAGTCCGATTTTATCACTCAAAAAAGATTTCGTTTCGAATAGGATTTTTTTTAATCATGCGTTCTTTAAAACGATCCCCAATAAATTTCGTTGAATGGTGAATGGTGTTTGCATCTGAAACAGTGTCAACATCCGTATCTGTACAGTTTGAATTTTAAAACTTCCAAATACCTCTAGCTTCGTCATTTTGTAACATTACAATCTCTAGCACCCTCTAAAAGTTGCTCAAGAAAAATTAATAAAACATTAAAAACGACACCAGAAACGAATCCTAACGGAAAATGGGAGAATTTTTAAAACTTTTTTAGTGTTTTTTTCGATGAAAAATACGTTTTTTCGGAATTCTGAGTACGCCATCAAATCGGGCGTCTAATTTTACATAAAAGTCCCTTTGGCACCAAATTTCTATCTCATCACCGTTTCAGGCTGCAAATTATTGAAAAACACCTCTTTTTTTGCATGTTCAAAAATGAAGGGGTCGTACCGTCGTAAATGTAAATCAAACTGCCTATTCCATTCTACCGACTATCCCAACATTTTTTTATGTAGAGTGTTTAAAGTGGTCACAAGAAAAAAGTAATTTTGATTACAACATCATATATCATATCATATATTTAACCTTAATTTAGTGAATCAGCAAATCACCCGTAGGCTTTTTTTAAATTGAAAAAAAAATCATATGGATAACAATTCAAAATTAAATTACTTATACAACCATTTGTAAACTGTCTAGACTTCTTTTAATAATGTCATCATTAGAAATCAAAAGGGATCCCAATTAGACCCAAGGATAAAACTTTTAAAATTTCATAAACCTAAATAAGTTCAATAAACAGTTTTTTGCTTTTTGGATGTTTTTGAATACTTCTGACTCAAGGCATTATTTTATTTATTATACCTTTAGAAAATCTTTAGAAAAAATAAAAACAATATTTAATTTGCACAATTGTTTGATGATTGAAAGCTTTTTTTGGCAAATAATAGAATAATCTGAATTTGAAAATTCTCAAATTATGTTATTGTTTATCAGTTATCAGTTTAAGTTTCAGTTTTTTAGATATTTGTTTATATTAAGTTTCTTAAACAAAAAGTACAATCGCCTAAAAAGCTCTGTATTCAATTAAATTTAACATACCTAGAGTATTTTTTTGTTTGAATGGGTCCTATAAATAAATGACACAATAGCTTAAGAAACCTTAAAAAAACATTACTTAATCCACCTTTAGGTGGTTGGTGCCTTCCTCACATTCATAAAGTCAATACCTTCAATAAAAATAGCAACATGTTTAACAAATCAACTTTATTACTCATTTCTTTTGATAGGGTTCACAGACCTTAAATATTTCTGGCTCATCGGCAAGGTCTGATAAAAAACCTATTCAACGATAGTTCGCTTGGAAGATTCAGGCAATATTTCTATCACAATATCTGAAACCCGGTCTCCAAAAAGTGTATGAATAACACTAAAGTGCTAATAACTTTTGATAGGGTTGTCAGATCCTTGATGTTTAAGGCTCATTTGAAAGGTCTTTCGACTATCTAACTAACGACAGGTAGCATGATGGACCAGGACATCATTATAATTGAAATATCTGAGATCCGGCCTCCAAAAAGTGTATAAATAACACTTAAGTGCTAATAACTTTTGATAGGGTCGTCAGATCTTCAATGTTTTGGACTCATTGGAAAGGTATTTGTAATAGGGGAAGGTGGGGCAAGACGACCATATGGGGCAAGAGGAACAATCGCTCGTACGGCCGTAATTTTTACAATTTTGATTATTTCCAGTATGAGGAAATGTTGCTAGCAATGCAATTAGCTGATTCTACTACCACATAACCGCCAAAACGACGTAAACGCCACGGAGCATAAGATTTAATGAAGTTTTTTTACAAACCTTTATTTTCTTATAATATTTGGAAAGTACAAAATAAGACTTTGGGTTAGTTTTAAGGCTCATTTTATCAAAATGCAATTTTTCCTAGATCAGTAGTGTCCCTACCAATGACTTGCACCTATTATAAAGTATGATTTAACTTTTGGTTATATTTGTTGAGAGCTTTTAAAAAAATTTGTTCAGGTGGGGCAAGTGTACCATATGGATTTTTAGTATGGAAAAAATACGAATTGCTGCAACAACATATTTTATTGGGAAATAAATACATAAACGTACTTAATAACTGATAAACAATTGTTTAAAAAAATGTCCATGCAAAATATAGTGATATTATGAAAATTTCCTTTTTTTCATCTAATTAATAATCTTTTTCGTAAAAACCTGGGTGCTGAAAATACAGAATGCGTAACGTGATTTCCGAATGATACCCACTGCTCCTCACTAATACAACTGCACTAGAGCTGTAAACATAAACAAAGTAGAAGGCTTTGTTCAAGCAAAAGCGTGGCATATTTTTTGCTGCTGAAGTGACTCTTTTTGAAACATTTTGGATCTAATGATTTTGAAGTTTTCGCTGAAAAATTAAGTTCTTCGTGCTTTTTTTGTTCGTAGACTAAACGATGGGCGGTGGAAAGAGTCCTTCTTTGTTTTCAACGTGATGAAATATTGCTTCAGAAGTGGGGGAATTTTGTGAATCAGAAGAGCAACCGGATGGAAATTACGAGATTATGTATCTTTGAAGCACAGTGATAGTAAAGGAGTAAGATTATTCAATGTTATTTGGCAGGTGCCATGCACAGTTACTGATAATTCGTCGTAAACAATTCGTAAACATAGGTTTTGAGTGAGACATAGGTCTAATGGAAATGTTAGCGACGAATTATCTCGATTTCATCTCTTTTCTTAAGACTGACTCAAAAGCTCGACGCCCTCGACTTTTTTATTCCTGACAAAATAAACTATAGATCGATTACAATACTTGCCTCTTCTTGGCATCATTTTTCAAACAGTAGATTGGTTCCGCTTTGACAGTTCTAAATTGAGGCCGCTTTGCGGACAACTATTCTGCACCCAGGTAAAAACGATCAAATTTTTAGTAAAATAATATTCTTTATTCTAAAAATGAAAGAAACGTTTCAAATACATCCTAATCTGATGTATCTGAGTGATAACAGTTCAATTGTCAGCAAATTAACATGTTTTTTTCATGCATTGTTCCTCTTGCCCCAACGGGTTGTTCGTCTTGCCCCACTAGTTGAGTAGAACATACGGAAAATAAAAAAAATTAAAATCATTTTTTTTGCATTAAAAACAGGATTTTTTGAAAACTTGTGCTATCAAAGTCTTAGTCAAGACCTGGAATAAGATGATTATTATAAAATCCGACAGATTTTTAACGTTTTTAATGGGTTACAACGATCATTTCCTTAGCTTGTTACACTTGCCCCACTTTCCCCTACCTTTCTGAAAATGTATAACATGATAGGTTTTCTAGCAAAAATCACACTTTTTAAATTTTCCGGACATTCGCCAAAATCGTTTTTTAAGCATAACTTTTGAAGTACTTAAAGTACCATCTTCACACATCCACACAGACATTTGCTCAGAACATGATTCTGAGTCGATATGTATACGTAAAGGTGGGTCTACGAGGTCAAACTAATAAGTTAAATAAATAGGTGACCAGCAGGTCACCGTAATAGAAAATCAGGAGGTCCACACGGAGGCGCTAGAGCAGTCTGGCGTGAAGATAACAATAATACTAATAATAGTGGCTTTGCAGATCGTGCTAGCTATCATGAAACATATCAAGAAGAAATTCCAAAAAAGCGCAGTTCAGGCTGCCAGAACTATTGTTCTGGAGCAAGCTGCTTAAGTTCAAATAAGAAAAGTGTGTATAACAGAAAAACCCCTCCATCCAGAGGCGAAAACATATTACGTAAAGCCTTTTTAATTTTCAATAAAAAAAAACAAATAAGTTCATTTTTCGAGTGAGTTTCCTCAGTAAGGCGAGGAAGGCAAAACTCTGGATATATTTGTACCAAAAGACCAAAGTGAATGAGCTAAAAGAGTCAAAACCAATGCAAATAAAAATTGTAAAATTGTCAAAAAATCAAGCAAAGCAATCGGAAAAAACCCGAAATGCACTTTTCTCAAAGTAATGAGCAAAGTTGTGTTTTAAAATGGTGTTATTTGAATTTTTATGCATTTCTGCTTCACTAGATAAACAATATACATAGATTACACAGAAAAAAAAGTGTAAATTTAAACGACATGTAAACCATGAATCTTACGTAAACCCCTTTCATGTAACATCGAAATCTGATGCAAAGTGCTAAAAACAATTTAAAGGACCATCATGTAAATTGAAATCCGATGTAACGACGAAATTCTATGTAATCAACTTTTTGTTTGGGAAAAGCAACAACTTTGAATGAATGAAACGCATGTAAAAGACGAATTCAATGTAAAATTAGTCCATGCAAATATTGAAAAACTGTAAATTTCAAAAAAGGTATGTTGTGGCAAATGACAGCTTGCAAAAACAAACCACTTCATTGTTGTGCAGTTTGGTCGATTGATTGTTTCAATTCAATTACAAGCAAGCAAAAGTTTGTTTACGTTGGAAGACCATTCGGGGACAATCAAAAATCGTCTTTGGCATTACTTGACGGTGGAGATTTCGAGAAGAGATTTGACGCAAGACGTTATGAGCGGGGATAATACCGGCGTCATAATCTTCAAGAATCAAAACAGGTAAATTTTTAAAATGGGTTCTGGCACGGTAAACAGAAGAAAGTCCGGCTGGGCTCAAGTTTGAAACGGGTTCCGATGCAGATCTTTCGATGGGGACTTGTCGTGTCGAACTTGTCGTGGGAGCCGAATGTGTTTTGTCTCAGCCGGAGGCAAAATAATTGGCGCCGACAAACTTGGTGATCTTCAGGGGAGCGCCAGCTTGCTGGATGTTTTCAAACAGGTTAAATCACTGTTCGAGGATGATCAGGTTGAACGATTCCTTGTTCAACTTGTCGTGGGGAACAGTCGTTCCGGTTGTCCCGATATGCTGCGTACTCTGCTTCCAGCGGCCATGCAAAATGCAATCGTCAGCGTTCGTCCCGATTAACGAATCTCCGCACTCGTAAACGTTCAACCCGCGGACTATCCTTGTCCTCGTGCAAAACGACCAGCCAAGAAAACTCACCGTACCTGACCGGACCGGACTGGTGTCCTCGCTAATGCAGCTAGTTCATTTGATCTGCCATTGATGGAAGCGGCAAGCGGTGCTTCCATCGTCGGGCTGAAACAGATGAACTCGCGCATCCACAGGGTTTCGGAAGTGGACCAACCCTTGCTATCAACATACCAATGATCCGCAGAATCACGATCGGTGCTAGTCCGCGGAAAATGAAGGAAAATTCTTTTTAAACACCATCAACTTATTTTAACAATAAAAACGTTGAACAAAGCGGGTGAGAACAGACGAGATGACGAAAAACAAAAAAAAACAAAGTTACGTTGACAGAAACCCAGAAAATCTGGCCAAAAATACACGTTATGGAAAAAATGCTCATTGAAATATACTAAACTCCTTATTTACTCAGTATTCTTCCCGAAACGTGTTCCTCGCAAGTACGGTTGTTGTCTTGGATGAAAGGGTGGGCCACGGTCGGCTGGAGATACTCATAATCAAGTTCGATTCCACCCAAAATCAAGTTCGGATCTCGAACTGAAAATGAGTGGTTTTCTAAACTTGATTTTGAGTGGATTGTTTACTCAAACGGCAGTTCAAAAGCCGAACTTGTCATTTTTAATGACGTTTTAGTTTTCCGCAAGTTTTGCTGCTGAGTTCAGTTAGATACAGGTAAGTTCTTGTAAAATTGCATTTCAAACTTTCCGGATCTAGTTCTGGGTGGTCTCAAAGGGGCAAATACAGTTATGCACCTTGCGGATTATATTTCTCCTCCGTCTGGATTTGCACCTTCCGGGTTGTCCGGAAGAGGCAAAAAACTTCCTTCTCCAACATATTTTGCAACGTCCGGACAATTCGGATGGCCAAAAAAATTGTTCGGACGTTGCAAAATATGTTGGAGGAATTAGTTTTCTCTCTGTTTTTGTCTCTTCCGGACAATCCGGAAGGTGCAATCCCAGACGGAAGAGAAAAATAATCCTTTGTTTTGACATTTCAAATTGGTCGGAAAATGAAAACACGCTTTCTTTCAACAGAACTTCGTAAGTGATCACGGAATTCGCCGCGGACGGTCGGAACTGGTTCGCTGGGTCAACGCGGATGGTCGGAATTGGTTCGCGGACCTGTCGTGGGGGAAGGAGTTGGGGTTTATCCTCCTGCGCAAACCCACTCCCACTGGGTGGTGTCCAAATGGTGGTCCGACGGAAGCTGCAACTGCGACTGCTTGTAGTATCGATGACCGCAGCACCTCGGGTTCAATCAGTTTCCGCGATTGGACCGTCAGCTAACCGGTAAGTTGACAGAAATACTCAAACTTTTTTTTCATAAAAGTTACTTATAATGTAACCTTCCTTATTTCCCTCCATTCCTTCAGATACTACTCCAAGAGTCAGCTACGAGACAATCATCTTTCCATTTTGCCCACTCGCACGCTTCAGACGCCATCAGCTTTTGCAAATCGAGCTCAGCTGTCGGCAGCAGCAACTCACCGAAACACCTACGCCGGGGAGATGCTCGTGACGCACGACGCGACGAGGACCGCGTACAATCTGTTCAAAATGTGTCCCAGCCCGCAGTCGGTTGGCAGCCTCGGCCAACTGGACAATTTTAATCCACCTACCGCGGACGAACTTGCTGCTGCTGAAGTGCCGAAGCAGAAGTTAGGTTTTGGAGGTGTTTGGGGCGTCGCTGGTGAGCAAACCAGCTGCCGGTGGAAATGACTTTGCCGACTATGCGGCGTTTGGATCGGTGCCTGTGCCAACGCCAGTTGCGGCGGCTCCTTAGACGAGATTCGGTTTTAGAGTTCGGTGGCCAAAACTTCCACCACGCCTGCGTTAATTGCCGACACCAGCACGATTCAATGATTGGCCAACTCTAACAAAAGTGGTGCAACCCAACCCAACTGCAGCCGATGGAATGTTTGCCAAGTTGGTCACTTACAATACGTCTCTTCTTCATCGGCCACGCCAACGGCCAGCTACACCCAGCCAACGTAATCTTCCCCAGGATCTTCTACGATGGTCTCAGCTGCGCCTTCAGTCTCAACATCACCTATTCCAGCGCCCAACAAGCAAGCTTCTTTAGATACCCCGGTGTCGAAGGCCGATGTGGTTCAGCCTTCAGCACCAACTCCACGGGCCCATATCGGATCCGTCTCAAGCAGATAAATCACCAAAATCGGACAACCTCCAGCTCGCGCCAATATTACAGTTTCGTAAGTACTTCATAACGCGCCCACTTCTTACGCGGCAGTAACAATATCGACACCAGCAGCAGCGCCGGTCTAATCGACAGCGGAATACCAACTTCGTTTGCTTCTTCCTCTTTAGCAGCAGCATCCGCAGGGCACCACCACTATCAAGCGTCGCAAGTCGGCGGCGTGGACGGAGAAGGTCGGGGTCATGGACACGTAACCGGACCCGGTGGATCACATTGCGTTGCCGTTTGTGCTCAAGGACGAACCGCTGCAGGTAGGATTAGTTAGTGGTTAGGGAGAAGTTCACGAGTTGAACGTTTTTTTTTGTTTCTCCTCTCAGGTGGGTGCGTCGAAGGCACCAGGTTACTGTGGAACTGACGTATCATCGCCGATCAGCTCCAAAGCATCGAGCAGCACAACGACACGAATAGCAGTGGCCACATGCTGCGACACTTGCAACAGCAATTTCAGCCCGGCCGAATCCGTCGTCAAATGGGTAGAACGTCATCAAATCTCCATAGCAGGTCCCCCGCCGAGCGGGCTAGCCAATCATCAACACATCGTCCAGATCTGAGAAATTGGACCGGCCAGATCCGTAGACTACGGTAGTTTGATGAACTCGCGCGATCATCCACCACCGTTGGAAGAAAGTTTGAGGCCACATGCCTCAATGTTAGACGCGTAGGCATCTCAGATCTGCTCGGATCTGCTTCAGTCATCCTACCAAAGCCACATGAAACAGGCCGCGGGAAGCAATCTAAGCAACATTTCACCAACCCAAAACATCGTCCTTTTCGGCAATTCCACCTTCGCAGAACCATCAATCGGCAAACTGTCGAACCATGTCCCGGACCGATCGGAAAGTACCAGAACCATTCACCAAACGGATGGGGCCCTGGAATGCCACCCTGCCTGGGAAGCAACCAGCAGTCACATGCAATCGCGGCGGAGGAATTGGCAGCAACCGACCAGCACTACCAATCGCGTGAAAAAAGGAGTACGATGGGATTTTATTTATTATAATACGTTCTTCGACAAAAAATCAAGAATACAAGAGAATTAGTGCAATTTGTTAAATTAAACATCCTTGATCATAAGTCAAATTTGAGTCGCAAATTTGTTTAGGTAAATCTTGATTATCTCCACAGCTCTTTTATCTTTACTCCGTTGAATTTAGATTTTGATGAGTTTTTATATGCATTATTTTTATGTTTTGTCATGCTGCATTTCAAATACATGCTTTATTTATTCAATACAAAGCTAATAGCATGGATTTTAACGGTGCAGCCGAGGCAAAACACATCCCAATGCTAATAAAAATTACATCAGATTCTAGATTCAACGGAGCAAAAAAATTTTTTGGATTGGGTAAATTTACGTAGATTTCATCGGAAATTTACATGTTTTCGTGACAGTTTTGTTCGGTACGTTTACATCGGATGGCATTTAAATTTCCGATGAAGTTCATGTAAATTAGCATCATTAATGACGTGCACTTTTGGTACATCATAAATGATGTAAATTTACAGGATTTTTTTTTTCTGTGTAGTTTAACTTAGCCCGGAAGAATTATAGATTAATTTTTCAAACTGTCGCTATCAGTTTTAAAGTGAAACACGCTTTGAAATTCGAAATTTTATAACGAAAAGATCCGATAAACAAAATTTTATTTTTGTTTGGCTCAAAGTGGTTACAGAAACACAAAAAAAATCAAATAAAATTTTGTTATTGAACGTTTAAAAAAAACTCTAGGCAGATGGTTGTATCAGGTAAACGATATAAATATCTTTGAACGAAAAAAATGTGGCAATTCTAACTGAAAAAGTCTGCACAGTATTTCAAGGTTTGCACTGAATATTATACAAAAATGTTTATTAAAGGATTTCACTTAATTCAAAGATTGACGAAAAGCTTTGGAAGGAGAATTCAGAATAAAATATGTTATTTTATTATTATGGTTTAGGCACGATCACTCTTATTAAAAATCCAACTTATATACATATTTACAAAAAAAAACCTCAACGGGATGTTAGCAAGTTAGCCTGCATAAACATCAACAAATCTCATGAAACCCATAAACCAGTGTCGTCAACTGCACAAAACGAAAACTTAAGTGCGTGTGAGGTAATCAAAACAAAGCTACTCACAGAGCGAAACCACAACACCAAAACAAAAACGCATTAAAATTTCGGGGAAACACGTTCTGAAACTAGTTCGCCTGTTTAAGGTTCACTGCAAACCTAGTTGTGCAGCACAACTACCTAGTAGTTAAAACCACTGGCCATGAAGCGAAACAGATCTCGATGAACTTGTGGTTAAAGGGCAGCACAGACTGTAAAGGTTTGTTTTAAGTACGCCCACATAATGCACTCGGTTGGACAAGTGTTGATTTGAGTAATATGAAATCATGCTGTATAAAGTCTCTTACCTCGTCAGATTCGATTTGATCTCCTCCTTAAACTTTTCCAGCTGTCGTTTCATATTCCTGTTCATTTATCGCGCACTAGATTCTGATTCTGCATCCAACAAGCACCACTCTGCTTCCCCGTCCCACCAGACTCATTTAATCCACTCTGCTTTGCTTGATGTTGCTGATGCTGCTGCTGTTGCAGTTGCTTCTTTTCCCATAAAAATAATAATTACAAAATCCGCTACACTACACACCGATTGTGTACACCACTAACTGCTCTCACAGCCTTTTCAGCACCACCTGAGCAATGAACACACAAAAACACACACACAGAAAAAAAATCAGAACTCGGAATCGGAGAATGGAAGAAGAATCACAAAAACATGAACAATTCTGCACACCGTGAAACAACTACATCGCCAGCGTTGAACACTTGAACTGACTCACTCACTGGCGAGGGCTCACGATAGCGATTCCGAGTGTAAATATTTGTTGATAACGAATCCTTCACGACACTCTCAATTTAGCAAGAACATCAGCCGATCAAGACGCACACCCGGGCTATCACACGAACATTTTCGATTCTTCCTCGAGTTTTTTTTGCGTACTGATAAGTGATCAATAAAAGTCACTTTTGTGTGTATGTCGAGGACACGATAACGCGTGCGATAACGAGCTCGGGTGTCACACGACCTCGACGAGTCCAGAAATAACACCGTAAAACCGCGACGACACTACTTGAAGAGAACGCCCTGCCCTTACTTCGTGGCTCTCGAGTCTCGTTGAACATGAGCTGCTCTGAGCTGGAAGCTTCTTCACTGACTGGCTCTGTGACTCCGGCTCTGACGGGGTTTCAGGCAATTTGGTGTCTGTGATGGTGTGGCGCCTCTCTCTCTTGAGCTTATGATGAGTAAGTTACACCTCAGCTCCGTGAAATATAGGAAAATCCGATGCATTGAACGATGGGGAGGAAGCACGGTGGGTTTGATGTTTAGTAATTTTTATAAGCAAATTTAAAGTCGTCCAACAAGATTTAAAAACATTTGACATTTGATAGGGTCAAAAATAAGCGTTTTAAGCCCGCTTCAAATGTAAGGATTGATTTAAAAAATTTGAAATATTTTCTTTTTGGAAAGAACGGATAACTTTGAGGAGTTATTGTCACTTAAATATCGACGCAATTTCAGTGAGGCATAAAAAACTTAATTTTTTTGAAGCAAATTTTCTGATATTTTCGAAAAAAAAACTCAGAGCTGGTCAAGCTTGGTCATGACTTCTACAATTAAAAAACATGTTTTGGACAAAAAAAACATAATTTTAAATGTCTCTAACATGAAAATAGTACACGATATCAAAATTTATGCTTAGTAATTATTTGATTTTACATTCAAAAATGAACCTTGTGCACGTTTCCAAAAAATCATGATATTTTTGAAAAATTGGCAACAATGTCTCATGGACGAACTAATGATGCAAAATATTTTCTTTGGTTATAGAAAAGGTATACACAAAATCCCCTTTCATTGGAAAATTGTTCCAGTAATTATTTATTTTAAATGTTTGGTACATCGACCCTTTTCGAGGTTGAAGGAGGATGGAGATAAAAAACCCGATTAACTATCACCAAGAAGTGAAATAGAGCCTTTCTTGCAAAATGGTGAAGTAAATCCGACAAAAATTGGTGCTAATAATTTCTCAGCAACATAATGTTACTAATCAATGAGAATTTTAAACCATAAACCGTTCTTTTGTTAGGAAGGAAAAAAAACTTAAGCCTGATTTACGAAAATTTAAAGTTGAAGCATCACATAATGATTCATACATTATTATACTTATGTTACTATTTTTTCAGATATCAATGAATATATGAAAAAAATATCAAAGAACGTAAACTAGTTCCATTCTGTGGTCTCACTTATTTTAGTTTACAAAGCTTTTATGTGATTATTAATTTCAAAATAAACGTTACACAATGCAAGTTTTTCCAATGGGGACCATCCACAAACCACGTGGACACTTTTTCGGGAATCTCAACCCCCCCCCCCCCCCCTCGTGGACAATTGTCCATATAAAAAAAACTTTTTTATATGGAGCGTGGACAATCGCCATACCCCCCCCCCCCCCCCCCCCTAAAGTGTCCACGTGGTTTATGGATGGTCCCATGGATATTTTTCCTCAATAATTTTTCCCCTTGATTTTGAGTAGTGCGGTGCCTGTGTGGACGCGCAGTCCTGTTTTTTCGTGTTATTTTCCGTCTCTTTTATGTCGCTGTTCGAGTGCATGGGGTGATTGGTCATTATAATTAAATAATGGCATCAGTAGTGCGGTGCCTGTGTGGACGCGCAGTCCTGTTTTTTCGTGTTATTTTCCGTCTCTTTTGTGTCGCTGTTCGAGTGCATGGGGGGATTGGTCATTATAATTAAATAATGGCATCAGTAGTGCGGTGCCTGTGTGGACGCTCAGTCCTGTTTTTTCGTGTTATTTTCCGTCTCTTTTATGTCGCTGTTCGAGTGCATGGGGTGATTGGTCATTATAATTAAATAATGGCATCAGTAGTGCGGTGCCTGTGTGGACGCGCAGTCCTGTTTTTTCGTGTTATTTTCCGTCTCTTTTATGTCGCTGTTCGAGTGCATGGGGGGATTGGTCATTATAATTAAATAATGGCATCAGTAGTGCGGTGCCTGTGTGGACGCGCAGTCCTGTTTTTTCGTGTTATTTTCCATCTCTTTTGTGTCGCTATTTGTGTACATGGGGTGATTGGATTTCTTCTGATTCGTGTTGTTTTCATCTCTTTTGTGTCGCTGTTTGTGTGCATGGGGTGATTGGTCTTCTTCTTCTTCTTTTTTCTTTATTTTTAGTTCGCGCGTTCGTTGGCCAATGAGTTTATTTTTGTTCTCTTTACATAGTTTTCGATAGAAACGATCCGAATTCTTTTTTTTTCGAGACAAGCAAGTCGTATTGCTGGATTAAGTCCTTTCTATATCATCGATGATCGGAAGGCACGCCGACGAATATGTTTTAAGGCTTATGGTATAAAATCATTTTAATGAATAAAGCCCTTCTTACATCACCGTTGATCGGAAGGCACGCCGACGAAGAATTTCTGGAGGATCGCGGTCGAATTAATACTATATTTAAAATTCTAGATAGCTATCTTTCGGATTCGATTGTGAGTAGCGGGACTTCGCGGTTACTATGCAACGTATTTTTTGGAGTCTTTTTATATTTTAAATTTATAAGTCCTTCTTTTATCATCGTTGATAGGAAGGCACGTCGCCGGTTAAGTTCGTTTAAGTTATTGTTTTAATTTCATTACAATCGGTTACGTGGTGTCCTGTTTTCTTTTCGTTTATATTCGTTGATCGTAATAATTTATTCCAACTGGCAGCTTTAGTATTAACTCATCTACTATTTTTGACATTTGCTCGCGTTATCTTAATTGTACCAACAGTAAAAATATACTGATAAGTCCAGCCCATAGCACTACCGCTCGGTTGGCACGCGTTCGATTAAAACAAACTTTTTAAATAATCAATTATTTATCTTTCCGCAGCCGGCTGCCTAAGATTTAAAATTTCAACCGATAAACAAAATGCTCATGGTCACATCACTGCCACTCGTGAATCCTGACCTCATACCCATCTACTAACCCCCTCAAAACTCATGTGATACTTTGTCGGAGAAGCAGTCGATTGGGCGGTCTCTATCACTCAAGTATCGGACTAACATTCCCATCCACTTCCCCGTGACCCTACCACTGGTCGTGGCCGGCGCCGGTATTGATCAGCATGATAGGGGCCTTTGAGAAGTTGCGAAGCGAGGAAAGATAGCACCCACTTATCTTCCACGGCTCGTGGATGTAACTTCTGGAGGTCCTGGTCAATAACGGAGTAGCAACTGCGGGTGGGCACCTATGCTTATGCTTATGCTTTAATAATTTTTCCCCTTGATTTTTGGATAAATTTTGAAGGTGTGGGTACAAATTTTGAAATATAATTTTCATTGGCATTTGACACTATTAATTACAGGAATAAGAAAAATGGAAAACCTTTATACACTCAACCATAAAAAACGTTTAAAATGTTTCGTAAAGGGGTTGTAGTAATTGACATCAATTTAGTCATTCTATCAATTCTAACTTTTCATCAAGATATAGTTTGTTTAAAAGTAACCTAGATTCAATTCATGTTTGAATTTGCAACGTGTTTTTAGTGTCTTTGAAAGATTTATTTTTTATTTATTATTTTTTTTGTAAAAATTTTAAATATTAAGAAGAGAGAGTTCAATAAATAAAATTGAATTTTAATTTGAAATTAAACAATTTTTTTCAATACATTTTTTTTTTTCAAAAATATAAATAAATTATGTTGGGCCATCTACTAAAAACACAATAGAAAAATAATATAAATTATTGCAGAAAAAAACATTTTAATATTCTAATCGTTTCATCATCGAATATTTGTTTCAGAAAATGAGAAGCAAAAAATACTACAATTCTGGCAAGAAAATAATGAGGCCGTCTTTCGACTCAAGAATAAAAAAACGGGGAGGACCAGCATTTAAAAAAAATAAAAGGTTGAAAATTTGGGAAAAAAATTATAGCTTATCAAAATTTAATAGGTTTTCTGATAATATAAAATTCAAATAATTTAATTTTATTTCAATTACTCAAAAAGAAAAATACCATTTTTTTCTTACAGTTTTCAAAAGATAATTCTGATCAACTTCTATTCTACAACAGAACTTTATTATGGATGATTTTAACTATTTTTTAGTTATTGAGCCTATTGTAGTTTTCAGTGTTAGAGGCATGTTAGAGGCATAACATTCTAAGTTTTTTTATGTTTTAGGACCTGGGTGATGAATAGAGAGAATGCGTAACGTGATTTTCGAATGATCCCACTTTGTTTACATCTACAAAGTAGGAGGCTGTTCAAGCACAAGCATGACTTTTTTATTATTGGTAAATGAGCTGTTTTATAATCAGTAGTATGTGTTTTATTTTGTCTAATTTTTGACATTTTTTGCTGGAAAATTGTGTGTGTTTTCAAGTTTCGATCGGTTAGAAGAGGTTTTTCTTTTTTACGGGTGACGAAGAACTGCGGCGAGAGTGTCATTCTGCGATGTCGCAGATAAATTCCCTGGCTGATTTTGGAATCCTGCAGCTCTTCCTGGGCCAGCGATAAAACATCGCTTGTTCTTGTGAGGCTGATCCAACAAACAGAGAAAAATGTCATTAAATTAATAGGTTTTCAAATGGATTGAAACTATAAAGACAGCTTCTGGATAGATACAACCGCATCCACTCCATAATTAACTTCCATTTATGATTATAAAAAATGACGATCGCTCCTTCAGTTTTCTTAAGATTTATTGACTGCAACTCCAGGATCCAAAAGCCTCACATTTTTTATTCTTGCAGAAAAAAATTAATTATCGATAACAATACTCTCTACTTTTGGCGAACAGTAAATTGGTTCCACTTTGACAGTTCAAAATTGAGGCCGTTTTGCGAACCACTATTCAGCACCCAGTTTAGGACCTATGAAAAAGCTTTGAGAATTCTTATTTTTATAGGACCTTTTCAAAAAAAACTCTAGATTTTTTTTACTTTTCCTAAAGACAGGCACTGGGTTTGCATTTGGGTTTTCAATCGTCCGTTAGCCTTCAACGACATAATTTCATCGGAAATTTTCAAATTTTTGTTTCCAAATCGACAAGTTATAAAGTTGAGCTTTGATTGCAGAGACGAGAATAACTGGTGCGCTATGTTATGTACTTATTGAAAGATCCAGCGATGATAAAATCATCATTAAAAGAAAATTCTTGAACGTTCATCAAGAGAAAAAATCCGAAGCGAGCTTGGCTCTCCTCTCTCGCGCACGAAAAATCGGTAAAAAGAATCTAAAAAAAATCATCATCTTAATTATTCGGCGGAACATTTTTTTTACTACCACACTTGCAAGTGTAACGTCACACGTTGAAAAATGACCTGTCATTGTTTGTAGATGGGCAATGTGTAAAAACGAAGTAAAATAAATATTATTAAGTGGTGCTGACAAGGAAATTAACCAAAAATCATCAGCAGATTGATTTTTTTGAAGTATTTCGGGAGTGATTTTCTTTTGCGTGATTTGCCTCCTCTCTCTTTCGCGGGTGAAAAAAGTTCGCAAGTGAAAATGATTTTTTTTGCGAATATTCCATCCCTAGGAAGATCAAAATAATAACAAAAACTTAATTAAATGATTAAAATTATGTTTACTTAATGAATTAACTTCCAAAAAACCCACCGTGCCTTCTCCAGAGCCCGCTGAACCACTCACACAGCCTCGCATTTACAGTTTACCAACAAGAACGAATTCGCCTCTGTATGGCGTGAAAACCGCAAACAAGAGCAAATCCGCTCATACAAACACCAAATTTGAGAGAGAGCGAGAGAGCCGTTTTGTCGGGGGCGATCCGCGCGACTGAATGAGATCATCGTGCTACAACAACAACAACAAGGCAGAGACAGAGTCAGTCAGACCAGCTAGTAATGCGATGAAGAAGATGAAGAACTCTCTATCGAGAATATCATCCATGTTATAGTCGCGGGCCAATAAAAAAAAACACACAAATACCATCACACTGCGCGAGGGTACACAGAAGAAGTGTGAAAAAATTTGCACAAAAAGCGATTAATCCTTTCAATTTTGACATTGAATTCCAGCCTGGCACTGATTGTTTGCTCAAGAGTCTTCTTTGTTTCGCTAAAGAGTTTTTGAACACTCATTACTGCACTGATTCAAATAATTACGAGAAAAACAAGACATGGAATGATTTTTCTTCTTCGCGACCCAGAATCAAATAACTGCACATGAAAGGCAAAAATTACGATATTTTTAGCCCAGACGCGAGTCTCGCACGTATAATTTAATTATTTTTACGAGTAACGACACAGGAAAACAGCAAAATGTCACACTTGGAGTACAGCTGTCAAAACAAATCCTTCGCTTGAACTGTTCTTTTTGCCCCATGAAAAAGAATCCCAGACCGACGACAGACAACAGAGTCCCAGATGATTCAGAGAATTTTGCCTTCTTCCTTCTAGTTGTTGTTCGTTTCCGCACGCACACACACACCCACTCTTAATATCAGCCAGCCTCACCAATTGCGTGTATTGCAAAATTGATATTGTCCTAAAATTTGCGACTCTTGGCTAATTTGCCAAAGACAACACCCCGAACGGGACTCGAACTCGCGACGCCACCCAGTTAGGAACACTGCTCGCAAAAGACTGACAGAATGCGTCGCGTCGCACACACAAGACACGGCACACCGCATACTAGAACAGGGAGGAGAAACACACGCACACCACTATCGCAGTAGGTTGCGACAAACATGCAAAAACATCGCGGTCATGAATGGGAACGGAGCAAAGAGAACTGTCAAAATAGTGGAGTTGTTTTGTGTTTTTGAAAGATCGAGTGTGCGTGTTCAAACGTGTTGGCGTTACGTTTTGTCTGGGTGTAGTTGCTTGAAAATTTGGGCTTTGAAGAAATTTTCTTCCAAATCGTAGTGGTTGTTGTCTTGAATGGATTCATAGAGATGTGAAGTTTTAATAAGTATCGTTCAAGACATTTCGGATACACTAACAGATTTCTATCCGTGTACTGAATTCATTCTGTATCGTATATCAATTCATAGATCAAAGAAGTTATATAAAAATTTGAATATATCAAAACTTATTGCAAAAATCATTTAATTAGAAGCATCTTACATTCTAATATATTTTCATTGGTTTCAAATCCATGATATTTGACGCAAGTCTTGGTACCTAATACCGAACCATGATCCTTGAAGTCTTCAGCCCGTAGTTGAACCCTCTGAACGAGCTCCAGCACATCATCGTTGCGTAATCACTAACCGCTCCCTTCACGTACTTTCCGTTCAAGTTGGCCAAGTGGCACTTGTCGTACCACCACCCTCCAAAGTACAAATGGGAACAGCTACCTTCATATGCATCGTTATCTCGATCCTTCGTTGAAAACTTCTGTCCCACGTTCCGTAACAAAGAATCTCCAGCGGTTCCACTGTAACTGCCCAAACTCTTCAGCGCGTACATCTCTGCCTCTCCGCCCATTTGGAAGCCAGAATATTTTGCCACTCCAAACTTGTCTTCCCAATCGCTCAACAAGAAGTGGATTTCACGTGGTTTCTCCTTCGATATCTGATGAATCAGCTCGTTTCCAATCCAAAAATCTTCGTTGATGTCACCAAATCCAGCCTTGTAATCCGTCCAATTGCGGTAAAAGTCCAGCAATCCTTTGAACCGATTCTGGATCACCAACCAACCGCCTCCTTCGTAATCGTTGTCACACAACACGAGGAATTCGTCATCGATTCCATCGATCTTCAGCATATGCGGTCCGGTTTTGTTGGCTTCTTTGCAGGATTTTATTTGGTCTGAAAAGATAAATAAAAAGTGATCACTTTTTCCAAACATTTTAAGTTATTCTATTCACACCACCTTGTGACGGAGGCTGTTCCATCATTGGAGGAATTTGACTTCCGTTGCTGGTAACTGAAGAACCATCAGAAAACTTAACCTCAACAACGGCACGATCCTTGATGTACTGGGTAAGAAGAACGTCCAGATTGGGTTTCTGGCAGTCACTGGAAATGAAATAAAAAGACTTTAGCATTACTTAATGTTATATAAATTTACAATCTCATAAACGATCATTAAATTTTATGATCTGATTTCATGATCATGATTTTTCCGTGTTTTGAAGATTGTGCATTTGGGGCCAGCTATTAACCACGTGGACATTTTAATCGGGGAGGAAGCAATGTTCGTATGAACATTTGTTCATAAAGGGGTTTGAGATCTTCAACAAAGTGTCCACGTGATTTATGGACGGTTCCTTTGCTAAATATTTTAACTCAAATTTTTTTGACAAGCATTAGAAGAATGCCAAAACATAATAATTTCAAACCCCTTCCACCCTAAAATTGTCCACGTGGTTTGTGGAAGACCCACTGTTAGAAAAAAATTAAGGAAACCAAGTCCTCTAACATGAATTCTGTTATTTTTTACACTATTATGTACTGATTGTGGTTTTTAAAGACGCTACCTACTCAATATTGAATAAAAAATAATTTTGAATACAATTTTCATTTCAAAATCAACACAATATCGTCAAAATAATCTATTTGACTTTAAAAGTTTTTTTTTCATTTTGAGGACAAAATGATCTAGATTCAAGCATGTTTTTAAGTTTTTTTTTCGAATATGTTGTAGAAGATTTAGCTAAATTAGTATCTAAAATTCAATAACAATTTAAAAAAGTTATCACGGTTCTGTCATTTTTTTACTTCAAATTATTAGAATTCAAAACTATCGGCCTGGGTTCGATCCCAGAAGGTCCCGGTGGCAAATTTTGAGACGAGATTTGTCTGATCACGCCATCCGTCGGATGGGGAAGTAAATGTTGGCCCCGGTCTAACCTAGAGGTTAGGCCGATAGCTCAGTCCAGGTGTAGGAGTCGTCTTCCTGGGTCCTGTACCGGTGGAGTCGCTGGACTCACAATCCAAAGGTCGTCAGTTCGAATCCCGGGGTGGATGGAAGCTTAGGTGTAAAAAGAGGTTTGCAATAACCTCAACAATCAAGCCTACGGACATCAAGTTTAGAGTAGGAATCCCATAATCGGGAATGCCAAGGCAATGCTGTAGAGCGAATAATTTGATATTTTTGATTTAGTTGAATTTAAAAAAAATAAATTTTGTAGACATGTTGAAAAAGTAATGCTTTGTATTTTTAAAATTCTATTCTTTTTCTCCTCCAAAGATCAAAAAATCGCAATTCATGCTTTGTTTCTAATTTAAGCCCAAAATTTGTTTATTTTACAATTGTTAACGCACAAATTGACGATTTTATAGAAACACATTTGGACGACACTGTTGATTTTGTAGCATAAATACTGACACAATCACAGAAGAGATTCATGTACTTTTCTGTTGTATGTTTGTAGATGTTTTAGTACATGTGCCATAATATTTTGTAAAGCCTTCCCGATTTAGAGATTTAGCTAGCACAGCACTTCTAAAATCTAGACCAATTACTTTCAACCAGACGGTCGACAGGGATAGACACAGCAGAAACAAGATAAGTAAAGTTTACCCGTCCACAAACACTCTGTCTTTTTGAGCATGAGCATGAGCATGGTTGACTGCCAATGAGCTGCTACTCCGTTATTGACAGATCAGCTGAAGTTAAACAAGGAATCAAAAATGATCAGTGGGAGCCAACCATCCGTTCACTGTTTAACCCCTGAAGACCCCGACTTTATTAGTCAATACCGGCGCCCTCCCAAGAAGCCTGCAGTTCAACAAAAGGGAGGAATGTTAGTCCGATAGTTGAAGTTGCAGACTCATCAAGCACACATTGAGACCGTTGAATCCACAGCATCTCCTTCAAGCATCACGTGATTATTTTTTTTTTTGGTTAGTAGGATAAGGTATTGGCTTTTCGATGCCTCCAGAGCTACGATGCTATGGGGAGGACTTTCATAATAAAACCGTCGGCGAGCCTTCTGAGCAACGATGCTATGGGAAGGTCTTTTTAATTAGCACACCAAAACACTCGCGCACAGGTATTTAAATACTGAATAAATGTAATTTTTCATCACGATTACCCAGACGACATTGATGATATAGGAAGGGCTTTTTTACAGTCATTTACAGTAATACTTAAACTTATTTTAATGCAACAATTCACACGACGTCGTGCCTCCCGATCAACAATGATGTAGGAAGGACTTGAGCAAGCCAATCAGGATGAAACACAAAATAAAATTCTTTTTTTTTCACACACAATGCCACATAATTGACCGCGCGTCACCACCCAACAAATTGAACTCCCGTCCATAAAAACTCTGTCTTTTTATACGAAAAGCGGAATGAAGTCGTCCCTCAACTCTACGTGGTTTATTTGATTCACCGAACGTCTCAGACACAGGACCACATCCAACGCTTGGAATGTGCGTCAACAACTATAAGTTTTAATTCAAATCAATTTATTTTGAAAATTATGTACCGTTAGCCAGTGTCATTAATAGGACTTCAATTGATTTTTGATAAATTTTCCAGCAAGTAGGCAACACAGGGTGCATGCACTATTTTAGGAAAATTGTCAACAGCGTCCTTGTAGTACAATTTTGTTTTTTGAGCACCGAGGTGACTTTGATTGTCATGGGTTTTCTTGTTAAAATCGGATTTTCTGTGAGCAAATCTTATTTTTTACCTCGAATTAAGGTTGTTGGCATAGTTTTTGAGAGAAAAATCAGTGCAATTAATTATTTTACTAAGTTTATCAGCTTTTCAACAAAATTAATTTATATTTCAGGAAAAATAGATAAAAAGTAAGAATTTTGCAAATAAATCATTTTGGCTTGATATGTTTATAAAAATGTCGATTTATATTGCATTTAACCTGTTTCAGTAGATCAAATCAAAATCTTTCACATTAAATAAGAAATTTGTTCCACCGAAAATGCCTAGAATTTTAAAGAGCCTTATAGGGAAAATTTGTCTAAATAATTAGAATATTCATTCCATTTTCCATAAATCGTGACACTTTATGAATATTGAAAACAATCTTATTAATCAACATTTTTGTAATTATAGTTAATTAATTTGAACTGTTCAAAAATTTATGAAAACTTCTTGTTGACTGTTTATTTTGTGGAAAAACAAACCTATCTAAGTCATCCCGGTATACAGTACATGTTGATACAAAAAAAGATTTCAAAATTGGTTCAAACGCACTGTTAAATCCGCAAACAACAGGACTATACAACAAGTCATAATTTCTTTTTAAATAATATTGAGCAAGGATTAAGATATTGACATACTTTAAAAAAAATTCACAGCACTTATTCAATAGAAACATACCTCATTAATCCATTGTTAGGCATTCCTCCCGAGGATCCAAAGCCGTTTCCAGTGTTCAAATTTTGCATTTCACGTTTGAACCGATTAAAAGTGACTTCCATAGCCATCACCGACCAGACTACATTTTTCATGTTTTCCGTGAGCATCGCCATCCTGTATGAAAAATGACATTTATTTTCACTGATAATGACTACAAATTATGCGTAACTCACTGCTTATCCATCATTTCGATTTGCTCGACCATCTGCCTGTCGCATGATTCACCGTTGATCAAGTACAGCAGCACAAAGATTGAACTCACCAGCAAAACCAACTTTTTAAACTTGACCATTTTGCGCGAAAACCCCCCGAACTCACTTCTGAACACCTCCAGAGCAAACGCTCTACTGCGGCTGGCCCCTTTTAAATCGATCCGTTCTATACTGAAATTTCAGAATTTCCTTCTCAGTTCTGCGACGACTGCGAATGTCAAGGTTTGCCGCCCATCTCCGAGAGGGATCGACGATAATGAACGGGTTTGTTCTAAGAAATTGCCTGACGGGGTCCGGAATTCGGTCATTTGTCGCCACGGCGGCATGTTCTTGAACCCCTGAAATGAACTCAAACAAATTGTTAGGTTATTTTGGCTTTTTGGCGAATTAAACGGGATTAATTGAGATAAATGATGTTTCTCATCTAAATTATGAAGAACCTTTCAGCAATTCCCCACGAAAACAGCATGATTTAAAATAAAGTTCTCCGATCGGGCTCAAAATTTTTCTGGGGGTTCCTTGGCCGAAATAATTAGACCCGTATTTTTTGTTTGGCCATTAGGGTGACCTACGCCGTGTTAGGGTGGTCCGAAAAATGGCAATTTTCGTCGATTTTCGCAAAAACCACTTTTTTCAAAAAATCATATCTCCGCGCCATTTCATCCGATTCTAGCTGTCTTGGCGCAAAAGAAAGTTCTGGAGTTTTTTTTGAAAAGGTTTTCGTGGGGAATTGCTGCTTTCAGAGCATTTGAATGATTTATGCCTTTCATACGAAGCACATAAGCAGCTTATGATTTTTTTTCCCAGACAAACAATTTGATATCTCCATTATTACGGGAACTAACAGTATAATTGGTTGAAACTAGTAATATATTTTAAATGATTTTGCAATCTGGCAACGCTGTGGACACTGCTTTTTCATGTAAATGATTACTGTAAACAAAGTTGTTATAACTATGTTTAGTAATTAATAAAAGCTAAGACAACTTTGCCAAGAAATGTTGTTTTATCACACAGTAAAAAATAATGTAAATTTGAAAGCTGTAATTTTGGAAGGTTTAATATTACCTCTTTTATGATGTAATTTTACATCAATTTAGACTGAAAAAGTGACATTACACCAGAAAAGTGGTAAAATTACACATTTCCAGAGGTAAAATTACACCTTTTTTCTGACATAAAAGATGTACCTCTTCCCAGATGTAATATTACCATGATTTTTTTTTTCTGTGCAGGGAGATTTTTATCATTATGTTTCAGCGTTTATTTGTAGCTTTGCCATTTTTTCTTTATTAAAACAATTTTTTATACCATGTCATTGTAGTTTTTATTGCAGCATTTTCGGTGCATTACATTTGCATCATGTATTTACAATAGACCTTAATTTCTTATCGCTAAAAGAAGTGCAACTTTAGTACAAAACAGCCACATTGCAACTGCATTTTTGTTTAATCATCTCATACAAAAAAGTAAGTACATTGGAGCAAGAGTGAACAATTTCTTGTGAGGACAGCAACCGTTTCCCAATATTTAAGGAGTATTAATTTCGTTGGCATTTGTTTGATGAGTTTTCAGAGCTTGTAACAGACGTTCTTAAACGAAGCCTTATCCTAGGAACAACTTGAGTTTGAACTCTATTTTTTTACTGGGTGCTAAACGAAATCGGGAACGAATCGCTCTGCGTCTTCTGGCCCTGCTTTTGGAGGTAAATCTCCCGGTTCGCTTCCTGGATGGCTTCCCACAGCTTGGCCTCGGACATGATCTGCCTCATGAGGTCCTCGACGGCGGGCTCGGTGTTCAGGTCGATCAGGTTGGCGAGCGAGTCCTCGTTCGGGTCGAAGCCCTCGGTCACCTTGGGCCGGTTCTGTTCCGAGGTGAGCGCGTGCCGGTGCATCATGGCCACCGGCGTGACCGCCACCGACGATCGCTTCTTGCCACATCCGGTGAAGGCGTTACAGAACGGTCGCTTGGCCGGAACTTCCCCGCCACCACCGCCGGCCGTGTTGCTGTTGGTGTTGTACTGCTTGTAGGCTCGCGGTTCCTGGAAGATACAGTTACACAACAGCAATCAATTAAAGGCCAACCCTGTCAGGTTCAGAGGAAGCTCTTACCCTGTCCACGACTCCGCAATCTATCACATGGATGAAGAACGCCATGGCCACCGTGAGCGCGAACAGGCTCGTGACAGTCGTGGGACTCATCCTGATGAGTCCTGGGGATGTGTCTCGAAGGGGGTTGACGGAGTTCGATTAACTACAATAAAAAAAAAGAAAAACTTATCAATCAAGTGCAGCTTCCCGTGGTTGGCCTTGACCGCGTTGAACGTGAAAGGCTTCCGGGAACAAATGTGATGGAAGGGAATGCCGGGATTTGTAAACAAGGATAATTTCAATCATCCATTAGGAATGTGTGTGTTTTCGTTAAAACGTTTCTGTTGCGTGAGCCTCAGTCGGCCCCAGCTGTACATCACATGGCAGGGACGTGTTCGGAGCAGAAGCATGAATGGTACACGAGTTGTAATGTTGTTTGGGTTAAAAAGGAAAGATGTCCTGGTGAGGCACCATAAGTGGTGTTTTGTGTATGGCATGGATTTGAAAAAAAAAACAGTCGTTTGAGAATTGGTTGCAAGTGCTCTGCAGAAATACTTCATCATTTTAAACTATTTTTTAAAATCTTTTTGAGAATTTCCTTTGAAAACATGGTTTTTCCCGTGTTTAAGAGGTTATTTTGTGCAATTTTTGTTCTACAAAAAACATAATTTCTAAAAAAATAGTTCTCCTTTCCAATGTTTTTTGAGAATTCAAAATTGGTTTGAAAAATATTTTTTATCGATTTTTTTTAGATTGAAAACCAACTAGATGCTGGGTTGGGTCTTAAAGTGTGCAAATAACTTAAAATTGATAATAAAAAGCATATATTCATAGCAAGAACTTAAAAAAAATCAAAATTTTAATGGTGTGGCTGCCAACTAATTTATAGCATTTTGTAACAAAAAAAGGAACCTTATCGGTAGATCACGGTTCAAATCCCGGCACGGACCAACACAACTGGTGATATTTTCCTTTCTAAATTCGATTGCTTAGTAAAGGGAAGGTAGTGCATCGTCACAAACTGGACCTTATCAAGACACCTTAGGAAGACAACCTATGGAATGTTAACATTAACCTTAACATGTTAACATTAAGTTGATTAATTAATAAACTGTCACTGAATCCGGTTTGTAAATGCCGGCCCCAATACTCTTCACGGTTGTTCCCCTCAGGAACAGGGGAAGATTTACTTTTACTTACTTGTTATAAAAATGATTTTTTTTTTGAAGATGTCATGGAAACAAATAATACTTTAAAAATTAATGTTTCAACACTAAAACGATCAACTACTTGAAGATGTTGCTACACTAAATATCAGTTGTATTAAGCATATTTTTTAAGATCAAAACGTACCAAAAAACAGCTTAGCAGTTTTCAATCGATTTTAGTTGACTGCACTTTTTTGATTCAGAATTTATACATCTTGGATTTTTTTTTCTTTTTTATGTTTGAATATTAAGCCAATGGTGCCCTATATTTTTGTTTATTAGTTGGTCAAAATCTGTCAAATGTGACCGATTTCTCGTATAATTTCGTTTTTCGAAGGTTCTTTTTTATGATACCATTCAAAATCAATTATCTTTTTAAACGTTTTGTTTTTTTGTTGGAAAATTATGGTATGACATTGTCTGTGGAAAACACGATTTTGCTTTCTTCGAAGCACTTTTTTTAAATAAAAAAAATATCGCCTTTTTAATAATTATTATTAAAAATCATTGCTTATAAGGATACTTATTTAATTTTTAATCTTAACTTCCCTTTTCTGTTGTTTTAGAAACATGAGAGTATTTTTGAATAACTTGGATCAGAATGATTCTTGTTGATTGTTTTATCTAATCTCCTTTTTTGTTGTTTTAGGATCAGTGTAATTTTCAATAACTTTTTGTCTCGATAATTGAAGATGTGTTTAAGATTTCAGATTTTTATTATGTTATTTGATTAATTAAAAACATTTTTCAATCAAATAAAAAAAAATGATGCATAGAATAACGAAGAACTTTTAAGAACATTTAAGAATTAATTTAATAAATTTAATGTCTCTTTCCAAAATGCATACAAAATTATAAAAAAAAAGTTATTTAAAATATTTCACAAATATAAATACATAAAATATATGAGCATACAACTTACGAAACAGATGATTTTTATGTTTCCACGTTAAAAAAAACAATTTCAAAACACCAGACCAAAAACGTGACATCAAAAAAAAAATTAAATTAAATAATTTGAATTTATAAATACTAAAACAATATATTTTTTTAAGGTAATGGATTTTCTCTAATGCCTCAGAAGTTTTTTTTATATGAATGCTGTACTTTATAGAAAAACATTCAATTTTTTTAACTCTAAAATATAACAATAAGTGTTTTGATATCCTTTGTGGCACAAAAAGCCATTTCCCTAATTAATCACAGTTTTCAAAAATCACCATTCATTTAACATTATCCCACATCAAAAAAAGATATTTTTATAACTCACAGATTTTTCCACAAAAACGAATTCACTTAAATATTTCACTCATCAATCGATTCTTGATTGGGATCAAACGTTCTAAACACAAATCCGTTATAACTCTCCGGAAAATCCCCTTTGACACCGGCTAATGAGCGACTCGTACTGGATTTCCATCCCCCGAACGCATCGTTTTTATATCAAATGCCTTCGGCTGGCTGACAAAACGAAAGAAAAAAAATCTCTCCCCTTTAGTCAGCGAAGCAAGGACCTCCTGGTGCGCATATTTCTTGTAAATAATCGCCCATAATGTGGCTGTTGTTATATAAATGCACATGATTTTTGCATAAAGTCGAGTGCTGCGCGGAGTGGAAAACAATCGCAAAGGGAAGCCGCTAATCGGGGTTTGATCGGGATTTTGAAGGAGGGAAGGTGCGGTGGGTGCGAGATTTGAGTAAAAACTTGGGGAAATCTGGAGCACACCGTTTGCCACGGGCCTCGGAAATGTCAATTCACATGGCAAATGTGTGCTTCTGTTGACTTGACTCCATGGTGCTTTTGGAATCGACCGCATCTCGTTGATGGAAATGTGTTTTGTGAACTCATTATGAGCTGGAGAAAATGGGTTACTTTTGCTGCTTTTGAGTTAATTAATCGATTTTTGTTTCAAAGCAGCTTGTTACGGAAAGATACAGTTAAGATCAATCTGATTTTAGCCCTTCAAATGAAAAAATGAAATATTTTTAGGCAACGAAAAATAACTGGTTTTGATAGTTTGTTTTGGACATCGTTTCATAACCAATCTGCCTGGGGTTGTTTGGACATATATAACCAGACCAGAGGCTGTCCAAAAATGAGCCCTCTAGGTCAACGGAATGTGTAGCAAATCGGGACACAAAGTTTAAAGGTTTGAAATAGTCAAAAATCAACAACAAATGCTTAACTAAAACTTATCCAAAATCCAAAATGCATCTGGGAGGGCTTAAAAATGCAACGAAATGAAGGGTGAAGCATCTTAATTAGTTGAATCTTAAGTTATTGGCATTTTAGTGAAAAAATAGCATAATTTTCAAATTGAAGTAAAGAAGTGTTTCATTCAGATATCAACTCTATTCGACCTGTAGCTTGTAGGGGACATCTGAGACTAAAAAAGCTTGGATAAAGCAGATGCAAAATATTTTTTTGTATGGTTTTTTTTTGCTTAAGAGACCCCTAAGATCTTATTTTCTATTGATATTTTTATCAAATTCGTGTACCTGAGCCAATTTTACAATAGAAACATGCATTAAATGTTTCTTTTTTTACCCTTTACAAAATGAAAATTTGTAAAAATTTAGAATATGCTTTTTCCTGGCATCTGGTATCCTTGGAAACCAACTTAGTTTGTATTTTTCAAAATGAAAGTGGAGAGATTTTTTTAAACTTTGATCTGTTAAGGGAGAAAATGAATGAAAATATTTTTTTAAGGAAATTTAAGTTGAAAACTTTGTTCTACATTTGTTTGTTCTATATTTTCTGAGCAGTTTAACACTAAATAAATGTTTTTGATGAAATTATCAATGTGTGCAGAACAAAATTTAATTTAATTTCATAAAAAAAATCTAAGCTGAAATTGAACAAATCGAAAATTTAGGTAACTAAATGTTTTTCATGTATAGTTTAGGCCACATTATAAAAATCTTCTGGTTTATTTTTTTATTTTTTTTTATTTTCATCCATGAATTATCTGTAATAGTGACTTATCCATACAGTTTTGCATTTTTTAAGTTTTTCTTGAACCTACGTTTATCCTTAAAATTACTCTTTTTGTGCTTGATTGAAACAAAAATCCCAGGAAAAAAAATGAAAAGTACTTGGAGGTAATATTAAGCAATACAATTTCGCTTTATTCTCATCATATTATCTTATTGATTATTTACTAAAAATAGGTTATATGTTGAACGCTGGTCAATTACTCTCGAACAATCCATAAAAGAAGACGTCAACGTCAAACCATTGACCCCGTGTAATCTTCCAATCTACTTTGTAGCAGTCCAAAAACCGCAAAATTCAATTTATTATAAGGCGGTGAATGACACTTTCATGAACTAGTAACCAACCAACCAATGTCGCGCGTTTGAGCAGAGAAAAAAAATTGCCTGACCAACGAGTGCGCGCGATAAAAAAGTGCGTGGGAAGCTATTATCGCAAAAACGTTCCTGGACCTACCCAGCAGGAGACTCGTCCCGTGACGAAATCGGTTGGCCTTTTCCCGACTATCGATTTTACATCCCTTTGGAATAATGAGCTTACATAAGGTGTGTGTGTGAGGAATTATGCGTAGATTTCCATTCAGAAAAATGCATCACTTTAGCCTGGTGACATAACTATTTATTGACTTGCTCTAATCATCATCCGCGAGCGTTTCAATCCATAATTGTAGCCTTTGAAAGCCTTCCAGCACATCATTGTTGCAAACACCTCCACCTTGCCTTTCATGTACAATCCGTTCAGGTTGCTGCAAGCAGGAATGGGGTTGTAGAAATTACGATTCCTAGTTATGTGAGCGGGACTTTGTTACCTTTCATGACAAGCTGTGTACCACCAGCCTCCCTTGTAATCGACGGCGCAATTCCCGGGTCCGTGAGTGTCGTTGTCTGCATCCAAGGTCGTAAATTTCATGTTCACAGCTGACGTTAACGAATCTCCAGCGTCTCCACTGAACGTCCCCAAACTCTTCAGCGTGTACTTCTCTTCCGGTCCGGCCACCCGGAAGTCACTGTACTTGGCCACCACAGTTTTTCCTTCAAAATCCTCCAGTACAATGTGCAGTTCGTGCTTTTTGGCGTAGGTCAACTCGTGGATCTTCCTCAGTCCCAACCAGAACTCGCCCCGCAGGTCACCAAATCCGTTCTCGAACTCGTTCCATCCTCGGTAAAAATGCACCGAACCATCGTAACGATTCTGAATAACGGTCCAACCACCCCCTTCGTACTCCTGGTCACAGAACGCCTCAAATGAATCCTTAAAACCAGGCTGTGGGTGGATCAACCTGACTCCTGAGCTACGCTCCGGAACATCAGCACAAGTCGACGGTAACTCCCTAGACACAAGCAACTGCCGAGAACTTCCAGAAGCGTCCACTTTTTTACCAACCAACTGAATGATAAAGTCGTTCAATATCTCCGTCGTCGCAAGCGTTTGTTGAACTCGGTAGATCTTTCCAGAATCACTAAGCAATTGCGACACATTCAGCGAAGTCATATCCAGCTCACTCTGGAGCGTTGAAATCACCTTGGACTGGCGAACCACCATGCTTTCGATGTTACCGAGAGTTCGTTGAACTGCTTCGATTTCTGCCTTCAGCACCTGGAAATACTCCTTCGATCGCAGGTGATCCTTTTGCATGCTAAAAAGTTGCGTTATCAGATGTAAGATCACTTTGAAACGAGTAATAACTCACTTAAAATTAACTGCATCCAGCCCGACCATGGCCAGCTCGTGACCGAATCCATCCGAAGAGCTGACGCTGGTATTTTCGGAACTTGAAACTACTGATAACAGGGCAGCTAAGGCAAAAAGTAACTGCAATCGGGTGGTCATCTTGCGCAAACGAGTTGAGACGTACTGAACTTGCTTCTCAGCATTAGCGCATGTTTTATGTACAAGGTTGATCAGCTTAGGGGATTCACCGGACTTGAGGGACTCACATGGGTGATTCACTTGATTTCTTCTTGTTTACCCATCCTGTAAAATTAAAAAGGTTTTTTTTTCAAAACAAAAACAAAAACAAAAACAAAAACAAAAACAAAAACAAAAACAAAAACAAAAACAAAAACAAAAACAAAAACAAAAACAAAAACAAAAACAAAAACAAAAACAAAAACAAAAACAAAAACAAAAACAAAAACAAAAACAAAAACAAAAACAAAAACAAAAACAAAAACAAAAACAAAAACAAAAACAAAAACAAAAACAAAAACAAAAACAAAAACAAAAACAAAAACAAAAACAAAAACAAAAACAAAAACAAAAACAAAAACAAAAACAAAAACAAAAACAAAAACAAAAACAAAAACAAAAACAAAAACAAAAACAAAAACAAAAACAAAAACAAAAACAAAAACAAAAACAAAAACAAAAACAAAAACAAAAACAAAAACAAAAACAAAAACAAAAACAAAAACAAAAACAAAAACAAAAACAAAAACAAAAACAAAAACAAAAACAAAAACAAAAACAAAAACAAAAACAAAAACAAAAACAAAAACAAAAACAAAAACAAAAACAAAAACAAAAACAAAAACAAAAACAAAAACAAAAACAAAAACAAAAACAAAAACAAAAACAAAAACAAAAACAAAAACAAAAACAAAAACAAAAACAAAAACAAAAAAAAGATTTTATGATTTTATGATTTTATGATTTTATGATTTAATGATTTAATGATTTAATGATTTAATGATTTAATGATTTAATGATTTTATGCTTTTATGATTTTATGATTTTATGATTTTATGATTTTATGATTTTGTGATTTTATGATTTTATTTCATGTTGTTGTTGTGTGGAGTTTCTCATTGAAATAACACAAGATTTTTGGCGAAACATACAAAGAGCTTTAATCTTGCAAAACAATCAATAAATATAACAATCCACGAAGACGACAAACATAAACTTTGCACATTTAATAATCATCCCCACCATCCCAACGTCGAGCTTAAATGTCCTCACAGTACCCCTCAATAATGATCCCCGGGGCAATCTCCTGGTGGACGTAGTTGTTCCTGTTCTCGTCAAACGGTGACACCGAATGGCTACGCGATGGTCCAGCCCGAGCTCCATCTTCGTCGGTTGGCTCAGCCGACTCCTTGAACATCATCGCATCGTGGGACAGCGAATGTTTGCGTTGCAACGCGGTGGCTCCTGCCGCGGAATCGTTCGCCTGGATGCCCTGGCAAGACTTGGGTCTATTGCTCTGGTAGACCACGTTTCCTTCCGAGCGGTTGAACTTTTCAAACGAATTTCCGTTGTTGTTGTTGTTGTTGTTGAAGTCGTCAAAGTCAAAGTTCGACACTGACATCCGGCTGTCGTTCGGAGTGCGCTTCATCGACGCCCGGTTGTAGTTGGTCTTGCGGAGCATCCCTTGGAAGTTGAACGGCGGTTCGTCGTCCGAATTGTCGTTCTGAAATTGAGGCTCGTCAAGGTCTCTGAATAATTCGTCAATTACACTAACCTCGTCCACGGTGTTCTTCTTGCCAATCATTTGCATCTCGCGAATGGGATTGATCTTGGTCGGGGTCACCTTGGTTTCGTAGCCATAGTCCGATCTGACGGCCGCCGGTTGCGGGGCTGGCCGCTTCTTGTAGCTTTTGTTGATTTCACGATCGCTGGGGGGAGACGGTTCCTTCTCCAGTGAGTCTCCTGGAGCCCGTGGCGCTTGGCGTTTCTTGTACACGGCAACCTTTGGCAGCACTTCGTCCGACCCTGGAGCACTGAACTTATTACGGATGTCGTCGATGCTTTGGCGAGCGTACGGAACCGGTGTGTACACGGAGGACATTTTGACCGGGGAAGCGATCGGGGAGGAACGGCGAGGTTGGTAGTCGACGGTTCTTCCCGGAGATAATCTGGAACAACGGATTGGTTAGAAGAAGTAATTAACAAATCAATTTGGTCTCACCTCTTGATCGGAAGACTCGGATCCCGGTGGAACGGCTCGTTCGCGATCCCATTGTCTTCCGAGTTGCGCTGGACCGCTTTGGTAATCTCCGACGAGACGTTCTTCCTGCGGCGCAGCGGAGCGTCCCAGTCTTCGGTGTCGGAGTCGTTACCGGTGTACATGTACGAAACAGACGACGGGTCGCACATGTAGGTCGTGTCGAAGAACGGAATCTCGTCCATTCGGAAGCGCAGCTTCCAAACCGAAGGCTTTACCGGACCCAGCAGGGCACGGTTCTTCTGCGACGCGTCAATCTTCTCCGTCATGATGCAGTTGCTGCAGGTGGTGGTGCCCGCCACGAAGCGTTGGTTGTAGATGTGGACCTGTAAGGGATTGGTTAGTCTAATGATCACAATGAAGACTGCAATGAGTACCTGTTGGCTAAAGTTGACCAGATCCTGGTAGCGTGCCGCACGGTACATCAACAGAATCTGATACATCGACTTCTTCCGCCAGCGGTAGGCAAACGGCTTCATGAACTCGGCCGTTTCGTCGTCCAATTTTCCGGTGCGATCGTTGATCAGCGGCCGGTACTTCTTTCGAGCCATGTGGCCCCGGAATGCGGTCTGGATCTTGGTAGCGGCCTGTTCCGGATTGTCCTGGATTTGGCGCTTGCGAACTGAGAGAAGATGTGCAATTAACATCTGAGGATTCAGTATAAACCTACGATCTTACTAGACTCTCGATGGATGCTCTTCAGCTTGGACGCAATGACCCGCTTAGCCAGGAACGCTCGCATCATGGACTGCACCTTGATGATCTTCTTGACTTGCGTCTCGTACAGATGCGACAGATACTCCACGTTGTAATACTTCAAAAACACCTTGGTCTTCCCAATAACCCAACCCTCCAACTTTAAGCGAATCAACAGCAGTCGGCAGTTATCCCGCGTCAAGTCGACATTCTCGTCAAAGTCAAACGCCAAGAACTGGTACCGCCGAATAAACTCTTGGAACGGAATCCGGTGCGAGAAGCCCTTCTGGCGAGCCTTGGCCGTGTCCAAAACCGCCATCGCACGAACCTGCTGCCGTATCATCTCCTTGGACAGGCCGTTCGCTTGATACTCCAGATCGGACCGAATGCAGCGCACAAAGTGCGTTCCTCCGCTGTTCGGTCCGATCGCCAACGATCGGATCAACTCCAAGCTTGTCGCACGGTACACATTAGCGATCGTACGCATCTTGTGCACCTGCGAGTACTGACCCCGGGACAGCGTGTTCATCATCTTTTTGACCTTACACTTTTCCGCAACGAGCGCCGCTCCCCAGCGCTTCTTCTTGTTCGACTTTTGTGTGTGAACTCCCAGCGTTTCTTCGGCGGCCATCGTCAAATTTCCCGTTTTCGAAAGAGGGTTCGAAAACAAGATCTTCACCATGTCCTCGGTGGAGTTTCTCAGCGTTTCGATCATCTCCGGTGGGATAAAGTCCCGATTCTTGTCGGCCATATCCCTGGCGTCGTAGGTTATCCGTCCAGTGTAATGAGCCACACTGAACTCACTGGCGCTGGCCCGCTTGATGAACGGACTGTTGTTGGTGTGAACGGAGTCGATTATGTAGTTTTGACCATGCCGACCTCGACTGGCGTCGTCAATGAAGCTGAAGATTCCCTTAGGTTTGTTCATCAGATGATCTACAGCTAGTTTGTTATCGTAGAAATGCAGTTGGACAACCGGGATTTGTTCTTCTTCCTATTAGAAGTTCAAAACATTAAGTTCAAGCTAAAAACTTCAAATTGGTTGAGTGCAAACCTGTTCAAGCATTTCATAAACGAAGTTACGTTGATTGTACAGATACTGCATCTGCTCGTTGAGCGAGTTCACCACCAGCTGATCAATGTGATTCCGGTGGAAGCACTCAAATCCAAAGTGATCAGTGATGGTGATGGAGTGGTTGTCACCGCTGAAAATTACAATTTTCAAGAACTTGGTCTCAAACATTTCAAACATCACTTACAATATAGCCCTTCCAAACGACATCTTATGATTAATGGTATTAACCAGCCAATCCACCAGCCGGGTGTAGATCGTAGCCGCCAGCACATCCCTCGCGTCACGTGCCTCGTCCGCCGAGTGGCGTCTCCTCTCCGCCGAACCCCTAATGATGACGCAATAGTTCAGCAGCGCCCACTGGAACTTTTTCTCGTCCAGCTTCAACAAATTGGCCACCTTGCCAACCACTTCGTAATCCTCCAGCTCGGTAACCCCGTCGTTGTCCCGGAAGCGAACCTCTCCCAGCAGCAGAACGGACGCCAACGTCCTGTAGAACGTTTCGACCAGTTCGGGCGAGATTTCTAGTCCGAGCAGTAACTGCTCGAAATCGTGGAATGCCGTTACGTTGCCCTGGATGTCGTCCCGAACGTACTTGAGCTTGGTTCCCGCGGTAGACTCCGGGATACGCAGGTAACGGTAGTTACGGCCACGTTCCAGCGAGAAGTCACGCAGCCGTTGCTCGGCCTCCATCGCGTCGTAGAAGTAGTAGAATATGTGAAAATTGGATTGGTTCCTGTCCAGGGGGAGAGAAACGCTTGGTAACGGTTTGATCTAGTACGTTGGTAACGGTGCGGTTCGAGTCTTGACTTTAAAGCTATGATAACTACTCGAGTTAGGGAAACTTACATGTTGGTGGATGAAATTCGAAGTTTTTCGAGCAGATAGACCCAGAAAATGGCACCGGATAGCTTTCCCGTTGATCCGAACGTCATCTGCGTCTGCACGATTGCCCGGGTAGAGTCCGAGTTCAGCGGAGTTCCGGCGTTGACCAACGCCGACAGAACCTTGTACCCGGACTGGATCTTCTGGGCGACTCCGGAGTTGCCCTCACCCAGATAGGCCAGGTGCTTCATGCACAGCTTGGCGTTCGTAGTCTTGCCGGAGTAGCTCTCACCGGACATGATGATGTGCTGCGGTTCTTCGTGGTGCAACATGTCCTGGTAGGCGCTATCGGCGATGGCGCAGATGTGCGGCGAGTTGTCCGACCGGGATTTGCAGTTGTATTTTGAGTGGAACTGTAGGAAGAATCAATCAATAAGGGGCTTCTAAAAATCATAGCTCAACTCACCCCTCTCGGCAAATCCGGCATCTCCGTGTTCGGGTTCATCGATAGCAGCACATCGCCCACGAACGTGTAGGTCGATCCACTCTTGTACCGCTGGATCAGCTCGTCCAGGATGGTCTCCTCGGAGAGGGTCTCGAGCGCGGCAAGATCTTCAACGTGCATCTTTTCCGTCTTGTTATCCGGTCCCTTTAGTGCCCCCTTCATGAACTTCATTTCGTCCTTGTGGATCAGCAGCACGTCTTGGACCGATTCGGCGAGCATTCGCAGCTCTTGACCGATCTGTAACGGAATTTGAGAGGTAGAACTCTCACTTTGAATCTTCAGATGTACCAACAACTTACATGGTAATCATTCTCGGGAAGTTCCGTCAGGAACGGATGCTCGATGATCTCCATCGAAAAGGGTCGATGATCCGGATTCTTCTCCAGACACTCGTTGATAAAGTCGTTGTAGTTCTGGGTCCAGTTGGCCGGTCGATACAACGTCGGCGGTGGATTACGCACGATCTGGAACATGATCCGCGTTGGGTGCATCTCGTGAAACGGAGGCTTGCCATCGCCCAGTTCGATCGCCGTAATTCCCAGCGCCCACACGTCCGACCGGTTGTCGTAGACTTCGTTGTCTGGAGATGATAGACCGATGTTAGTTCTGCGATGAGTTGTCGAAGAAGATACCTACCATTCTTTCCGCTGGTGATGATCTCCGGGGCCATCCAGCACGGTGATCCGATGCAGGTTCCCCGCTTTCCCAGCGTTGACTTTATGTCCCTCGAAAGACCAAAATCGCACAGCTTGACCTCACCGTCCCGGGTCAACAGGATGTTGTGACCCCGAACATCGCGATGGATTATGTGGTTCTCGTGCAGGTAGATCAGCGCCTTAGCCGTTTCCCGCAAGATGTACGCGATCTGCTCCTCGCTAACTCGCCGATTGGTGACCTGTATCTTGCGGATCACGTCCACCACCGGACCATTTTCGCAGTACTGAGGGAAAATCGATATTTTCAACAGTTCCACCTAATTATACCACAAAGTCTTACCTCCAGCACAAACCAGATCTCGTCGGCCTCTCCGGGAACCTTCTTCCGGTAGACACCGTAAAACTCCAACAGATTCGGATGCTTCGAGTAATCCCGCAGAATCCGGAACTCTTCCTGGATCACCGACTTGAGATCCGCCTCGTACTTTTGAATCTTGATCGCCACCGTCTTGTTGCTGGCCTTGGTGTCCACCGCCTTGTACACCCTGGCGCACACTCCAGCCCCAAGCAGTTCGCCGAGCTCATAGCGATTCTCCGGATCGGGCAGCGAATCGATTCTAAAGTGGGACATCCTGGTATCGTCCTACGGTGTCACTAGAGTTCCATGCAACACTTGCCGCTACTAATTGGCTCCAGTGATGATATCTGCAACAAGACAAAAGACATGCTTCTGTAGCTTCCGGTGACTCAATTAAATTAATTATTTCACCCAGATCAACCACAACCAAACAGATTTTCACGCTCCATCAGCGAGCATTTCCAGGGAAAAGGTCGTGACTCGCGAGGGCTGTAATCGATGATGCCCTTTTTCCAACCCTTTACCCATGTAATGACACACTTTGGGACAAAGAATCTCCCCAGCTCAAATCCGTCCACTGGGATCGGATCGTGCGAATGCCATTTTCATCCCAGCTGAAGTTGTGGTCAATCAAAGCTAATTGCTCAACACCCAACTGGGGCTGCAAACATTCGTCACGTGTTTGCCTTGTACGAGCCGCGATGCGTAACTTGAGTTGCCCCTCTGCTGGCTGTGGGGACTGCGCGAGAAGGTATTCCGAGGTTAACCACGAACTGTTTAATCAATAATTGGATTGGCGCGCGCGCGCACAGGTCGAGATGGAATTCTTGGGCTGTTTTTGCGGGGATATCTGTTGGGGATCGAAGTGGATTCGATCGATTGGTAGAGAAGTTTTTTAGTGGCGAAAATGGGTGTTTTGTCTGTGGTTTTGGTGTTTGCGATGTAGAGTGCATATCTTAACAGGATTTATTGCATGAATTGTTTGTGGGGATGAAAATTTCATTTTTGTTTACATTTTTTTAAGGAAAATTTTATTGCGACTTAGCTAACCTAAATCTCAAACAAATCATTTAATATCAATGTACCGATTACATATTTTATTATTATCTAAATTATAAGTAAGCAGTTAAAACTTTGTTCTTTTTTTTCAATTTGTATGATACCACAAATCAAACGCTTCAAACAAAATTACGAGAGAAGTTTTTGCTTAAAAAAAATGATTTTGTTCTAAAATTTGAATTCTATGTCTTAACTGTTCTTATGAATCATAACGTCAAAATTCGATGATTATAACTATTTTGAACAAATTTGATTGTCCAGAACCGACTTCAAGAAATATGTCGGCTCTATCTTCGAGCCCGACACTAGGTCCTTACAAAGTGCCCTGATTTTATCACAAAGGCCATTGTTTAAAATTTTCATCTTTATCTTCTGAATGAGAACCCATCGAATGAATAAGAACAGCTGTTTTAGTTTAGCTAGTTTTTATTGATTTATTATTAATTTATTATTGATTATAAAATTGAAGCTAAAAAAGTGCTGTCATAACTCAGACTGTAGTCTCCTAATTCAGACTGTGGTTTCGATTTTTTCTACACAGAAAAAAAAGTTTAATTTTGGATGGTTGAAAGTTTGGTTGGTTGAATAATAGATCTTTTTATGATTAATTTTGATTAAAAACTGTGTAAAAATGTGAACCTGATGAAAATTTACTAGAAGCTGATGAATAATTTCTGATCATCATTCCTGATGTAGTAAAACACATTTTTTTTACACAAAATCTGTCACCATCTCCTGATGAATATTACCATAATTTTTTTCTGTGTAGTTAGGCCGTTGCAAATATTTTAATCGATCCCAGACATGCTATTTATGATTTTAAATGCAGGAAAATGCATTTTTAATTGTTTTCAGTCTGCAACGGCCTTAACGGTACACATAATTTTTACCATTTTTTATAACTTTAATAGAATAAAAATCGCTCATCCAAAAACAATTTTAAATATTGTTGTTTATTGTTGTTAACATTCCAACGCCTAAGGCTCCAAAAAAGTTGGAACGGTAACTTCAACTCGCTGGTTCCCGGGCATAACTCAACCAATCAAGATGATTCTTCTTTCCAGTGATTTGTTAGGATGTCTAGATGATTCTAGAACTTTGCAGAACTTAATTTGATCAAATCTGTAATTTTTGCGATCAAAAACATCGTTCCAACTTTTTTATTCGCCTGTCAAAAAAAAATTCACCAAGAATTCCGCGGAGGCAGTCGTTTAAAAAAAAGGTGGAACGATGTTTTTGGTCGCAAAAATTACAGATTTGTTCAAATCAATTTCTGTAAAATTTTAGGATCATCTAGACATTCTAACAAATCACTGGAAACAAGAATCGTCCCGATTGGTTGAGTATTGCCCGAGAACCAGCGAGTTGAAGTTACCGTTCCACCTTTTTTGGGAGGCTTGGGCGTCCGTGTAAGTTGGACATGCGTTGGGCGTTCCAGTGTTAATCATTTTAAATTCAGTTTGAAAATAATGATTTCACCCTTCAGATCTGATTTTTAAAAAATAATTTAGACTAATAACGGCATGACAAAGCTGTCAATTGCTTTTCTTTTAATGTTCCGAGGCAGTGAATGAAAATTTTTATATTTTGTTTAACAATAAAACATATTCTATATTTTTTGAAATAAATATATATCGCTGCAAATATTTTTCTAAAATAAAATCTGAAATCCCCCTCCCCACATTCTTTAAAAATTGGTTCGGAAAATCAAGGGGCATAAACATATATTGTCAAAAAACATGAAAAAACTTCAAAATTTCAATGAAAATAGTGTTGCAATCAACTGAAAAAAATCTGTAATGAAATTCCTGCGATTATAATTATTTTCAGCATGATTGAACCAGTTTAAAAATATAATAAATGTTTCTCAAACTTCGATTGTCATTCCGACACAATATTTTTAATAGATTTTTTTCTTATATTATTTACTTACTATTAACTTTTTTTACACAGCTCCTGTATTGGCGTAAAATGCAAACACTTCTTTTCAGTGAAATGTTAATTACTGTTCGACAAGCTTTCCTCACTGACAAAAATAATAGATTCACTGTTATCTCGAAGAAACATTAATAAACAAACGATCTTTTCACGAATCTCATCGTTATTTGTGCTAGCTTTTACCAGAAAAGTAGTTTGAGCTTTCAATTTTAAGTATTTTTAAACTAGTAAAAAAAAGAAACCAAGTCAAATTCATAAAAAAATATCAATATAGCCACAAGAATTGCCTGGATCAATTTCATAGATTTGTTTTGCAACAATTATAGACTCGATTTCTTCAAAAATTAATACTATAGAGAATCTTATGTTTTGTCGGTGATTTCAAATATGACCCCAATTCTTAATTTATATTAGAATATGCAATCTCAGAGTGCGGTGAAATATTCGGCACGGTGTGATTTCTAAAATAAAGTTGGCATGATGAAAGAAGGGCTCTTTCTCGACATTTTGCATTTCATGTTTGTATGAAAATAGTAGTTTATGCAACAAGTTGCAAAAAGAAGATTTTTTCAGCACGAGTCGTACATTTATCCAACGAGGTTCACTGAGTTGGATAAATACGAAGAGTGCTGAAAAAATCAAGTTTTGCAACGAGTTCCGTACAACTTTTTTTGCAATTCCGAAAAACACACATGGAGTGAAATTTTAAGTAAAATTTTCATGTATTTAGTCAATAAATCGTTTAAATTTTTTTTTTGAAAAGTGTTGCAATTCGATTCTGTTATTTTTGGCACAGAAAAGTAGGCTATTTCGTCGTTCAAGAATGACAGGAAAAGAAAGTAGTTTGACGACGGCAAAAACATTTTTTTTGCAATTCCACTGTGAAACTGTCAACTTTTCCTGTCCTTCTGGAGAAACAAAACGGCCTACTTATCCCTACCAAAAATAACAGAATGGAAAATTAATACCTTTCAAAAACAGTGCTGAAAAGTTCTACTTTTCAGCACTGAAATGGGTGCTGAAAAGTTGAACTTTTCAACACGAGTACCGAAAAGTAACATTTTTCAATATTTTTTTTGCTTTGAACGATGAATTTACTAAACACATGAATGTTTGACATGAAATTCCATTAAAGAAGCGTTTTTCGGAATTGCAAAAAATGTTGAAAGCAACTCGTTGCAAAACTTGATTTTTTCAGCACTCGTCGTATTTATCCAACGAGGTTTCAACTCGTGCTGAAAAAATCTTCTTTTTGCAACTTGTTGCATAATCTACTATTTCACTATCTTAAGGCTCGGGTATCAATGGGTTAATCTCAACCAATTTCGCTCAAAATTTGCAAAGATGCTTAAAAATAACCCAAAAAACCGTTTTCCGCTTGTGGAGCAGGGGGTCATTCTTTCTGGGCACCCTAATGTGCATCCATCAAATTTCTTATGAATATTACTTTAGAGCGTTCAAATTACACATTTGACCTCCAATAAAAAGTTTCTGAACTAAATTTACCAGATGGAAATAGCTTATTTATGTAATTATGTATAATTTTCATGTTTCAACAAAATATTAACGTCATAACAATAATCGGAGTAGGGGGTGTTCATCATGTGAAATTGAATTAAATCCGAAATTGGGTCATCTCTGCTCATATTGAACCAAAATTGATAATTTTTAAAAGGAATTTGTTCAGGAAGCTGTTTTCTGCAATCTGGTTGATTCGAAAATGTTTTGGTGTAATTTGGCAGAGGATTGATAAAATAATTTTGAATTACCGGAAATGATTTGTCAAAACACCCAATAAATAAAATAAATGTTTATGATAAATATAATAAATAATATAAATGATTACACAGTTCAACAAAAAATCAAATGTTTCTTGTATCTGAGACGAGAATATGTGTTCCTAGTAGATTTTTGCCTGCTGAATCCGAATCCGGGTCCAGAATTGCTCCAAACGGTCCCAATTTTTAGATACACCCGTTTGAAATGTTAGTTTAGGCCAAAATTAGCTACTTTGTCGACTATTTTACAAAAGAACTATTGAATAAACAAATAAACCAATACATGTATCTTAAAGTTTACGTTTTCCCTTTTCTGAAACACCCCTGGTTTTTAAAATTTGATTGTTTCTACGCATATTTATAGCCATTTTAAAATTAGAATTTGACTTGCATGCAAGTTAGAAAAACTTGAATGAGAACCAACTGAAAATATAATTTTAAAATGGCTATAAATATGCGTAGAAACAGTCAAATTTTAAAAACCAGGGGTGTTTCAGAAAGGGGAAAACGTGAACTTTAAGATACATGTATTGGTTTAGTTGTTTATTCAATAGTTCTTTTGTAAAATAGTCAACAAAGTAGCTAATTTTGGCCAAAATAACATTTCAAACGAGTGTATCTCAAAATTGGGACCATTTGGAGCAATTCTGGACCCGGATTCGGATTCAGCAGGCAAAATTCTACTAGGAACACATATACTCGTCTCAGAGACAAAATCTTGTTGGACTGTGTTATCCATAGTTTTATTCAAGATTCAAGAAATTTTTGGAAAGTTGTTAAATGAATCATTTGCTCATCATTTTACCTAAGGGTTTCAATTGTTTATTTATGGATACTTTATAAATTGTGTTTTTAAATTAATCCCACTGAAAAAAATACTTCCCAAAGTTCACAACCAATTTACGCAACTCCTCCGTGTTAATCCTTCCGCGTGCTACATTTCAAGCTATTTCCACCACAAACCTCTTCCGTAGAACTTCCTTCTTCCGTGAAAAAGACAAACCCAATTTCACTTGGGTTTTTGCAGATCACGTAACGTTCCCCGTCTTCAGCTGCCGACAGCCGACAGTCGATATCTAGTCGAACGTTGGTTGATTGGATTTCTGTAACTTGGCGGGTTCTAATCCTGTTACTGGTCGATCGATTTTTCGCACTTTGGAGGTTGGTTTGGACTCTTGCCAGACTGGCGCCACCTTTTTAAGGGGATATGAAAACTTTGTTGTAGTTTTTGAACGTTGAAATAACCTCAAATTGTTTGAGGAGTTGGTTGCATTTCACAGGTCAACGTAATTGAATTTTTCACTCATTGAGTTTGTTTGCTTTTAATTAAATTACTTCCGCCTGAATTAACTGAACTCTGCCAAAAAGTTCACTCACTATTGCTCGTTTGCTAGATTTGTTCAGATGAGTTGCCGTTATCCAATCGATGCTTTGATGTGGTAATCTTCGTATTAATTTTCCTCACATAATCTCGTCACATCACACGGTTGAAGCTGGAAAATTTAGCACAGCAAAATTGCCACTCTTTGGAGAAACTTTTCCGCACACACGAACACTTTCCCGCTATTTTTCCGATCCAAACCGCTCAACTAGAAAACCGCAACTGAAAGTTTTCCCCTGGCAGTGCTCGCCAGGAAAACTGAATTTTCCCGAACAGTGGCGACGAAACCTTACAAGTTTTTTCGTTAATTGAATTGTGTCCCGAACCGGGCCTTCGGGCCGGGCGATGGCCGAACCTGTCTGGCCGTGGCGGCTGGGACCGAAATATGAGTCGGATTGGTGTTTTGAATGCACATTGGCGGACAATGTTATTCGATAAACAATCACCAAACAAATTCAGAGGAAATTTGTTTCTGCATTTTCCTGAACCCTGCATTTACCATGCATTTAATTATCAATATTTAAAAAAAAATTAGTTGAATTTACAGAAACAATCGTTACTAGAGGGTTAGTAACGAGTCTCGTCAGACATGTCATGAGGTAACAGGCAACTTTAAACGCAAGTTAGCACATGTGCTTTTTCCAGTGGATGGCAAAACACGTGAAGCCAAGTGAAGTCACAGGCATTAGATCAGGTTTGCTTAGATGAAGGTCGCCCTTCTCGTAATAGGCTTAACTTAAGCTTAACACTACACAAACGCTGATTAAATTTTCCAAGGACAATCCCCGTCCAGTTTGTCGGATATTTGGCTTTACAATGTAATTCTAACCTTTTGAGAACTAAATCGTTTCTAATCAACTTTCAACCTGGGAAAGTGACAAACAAACAGCTGTCCAGTCTAAGAAAAAAAAACAGTCTCGAAAAGTCAGTTACCGTAAAATTCCTTCCTGCTAAAACGAACGAAACGCTCCGTAACTCTCCACAGCACAGATAGTTGAAACATTATCTCTTTCATCATAAAATCCTCACAAAAAAAAACTGGAAAGGAAGCGGCTCCTAAACGGCTCCAATCAGGCGAGTAATTCGATGATCAGATTATTGTCCATTTGCTTCTGGACTGTCTCCTTTTGGCACACAATTGCAGCACATGGGTATTGTTCACTTTTTTTTTGTTTGGTGCCACGATACGATGTTGTAATCCTATTTTCGCCTCGGTGTCGGCCTATTTGAAGGCCGGAGAATATAAACGGACGGCAATCAATCGGAACCGGTGCAGTAGAGTTTGGAGGGCCGGACAAGGATCGACAGGAGATAGTTGACTTGATTGAGGAGAAAACAAATAGTTTTGTTGGTGATTCCTTTTTTGTAGAAATAAAGAGATCGATTTATCCACTTTTTCTGAATAGTCTAAAATACTCGCAAAAATTTGAATAATGTTAAGATAGAATTAATGCAATTCAATTCATTTTTATTAGTAAATAATCAATTTACAATTTCGTGTTTCTTATAACCTAATAGAGTATTGGAGTTCCTTTCAACTATGGTTTAAACTATAATTCATTTGGATGTTATTGGATATTCTAACAATGTATTTGGCAAGAGAAGGATAAATAATTAAAAAAAAATCGTGATAAAATAGAATTGAAAGATCACAAAATATCAATGTTTCTGAAATACATAATTCCAACCATAAATTATAATGAAAAAAGGTTTTACAGTTACATTACTGTAAATACATGTTTATACCAAGACATGAATGCCACAAAAGTGGTGAAATGTCTATAATTAAAAAAAAATAATAATAAACATGTTTATACAAAATTTGTTTACAAAGCATTGAACAAAATTAACTAAAATTTGAGAAAAATGATTCACAAGATCAAAGAAAAAGCGCAGTCCTGAAATTAAAATAATTTATTTTTATTAGGATATTATTGAAATAAGATGTACAGTATGTAAAAAAAGTATTTACACCCCTTGGGCACTATGCACATTTTGTGATGAAACATGTAAAAAATTTAAAGTTTGACAGGAACCTAGTACTACGTTTTGTTCAGAAACTCATGCCAAACATTTTGCTACAAAAAGCTCATGAAAAGATGATTTCTATAAAAAGTTATATAACAAATACTATTACGAAAATAAAAAAGGTGCAAAAAAAGTTTGTACACCTTTCGAAAAATTAACATAAATAATGTTATTTGTTGACAAATCACCATAAATCCAGTCTCCCAACTCCAAATAGGCATCCTTGACTGATTAAAAAAATAATTTGGATTGAATATAAAGTTTACTAACTACTTAGTATAAAAGTTTATATAACTCTGGAAATTCTATATAAAACTTATCTAAACTTAATTTTGCAAACTTTTAATTCAACTAAATGTCAATATATTACCATAGAATTGCTAAATAAACATTTTGGAGTGGGTATAACACCGTTTTGCGGGTATTTGTATCGATAGAATAGAGTTTTCGTTGGAATTTCGTACCAACCCGGAATTACGTCGTAGGAAAATCCGCCGGCATCCGAACCGGTCCACGATTCACAAGTCAACCTATGTGGAATCGGAAAGGGCATAAAATTTCCGATCTTTTGATACCCATACATCTAGGTTTTCTTTAAAACCTACGTTTTTAAATACCTGGGCAAAAAGTAAGTTTGATCCACGAGAACAAAAATTACGAAATTCCATACATTTTTGGCAGGTTGCTCAAACGAAACCATAACAACGTTCATGCATCATGTTTACAATGTTCATTCTCTATTACAAATCGAAGTAATTTGACTTGTTTGTTAGCAAAAAAGTGACAATTTCAAGATTGATTAAAATGCCAAATATTTTCATTGATCATTGAAATAATGCAGCTTTGAAAATTATGCTTAAAACTTAAAATTATTTATTATTTTTCTTACCTGAAATTTATAACAAATTTTTCATGCAATCAACAAGTCGTGTGACATAAGAATTCAATATAAACTAATAAAATTACTTTTCTTTTTGTTTATTCATTTAACGGTGTACATCAACCAGAGCTTTATGCACCGAGATTTGTGTTACTCACATTTTAGTATTTTGAAAACAGGAACTAGTGATATAATTTCGCATTCTTCTCCTAAAGTACTGTATACAAAACCCATACAATTTTTCTGGTTATCCATAGAAATATTCAGAAATCTGTATCATGAGAAGCAATTTTCTGATCGATTTGGTGTCTTTAAAAAAGTTGAAAAACCAATTTTCATAAACATTTTTAAAGTTTTGAAATTAAGTAAAAAGGACTTCACATATTTTTTAATAAAGCGTACCGTTTTCAAGGTATTTTTTTTTCGTAAAAGCGTTCATTTTTTTCAATTAAAAATATTTCATGAAGGAAAAGCACCCTGGAATGCTGAAAAATGTCTAACTATTTTTCTTTGACTGCTGGTTGCGTAGATATAGTTTCTTAAAGTTCAAATTATGGGTTTTTTCCGTTCGTTTTTCAACATGAATAAATGAAACTAATGATTATTTTATCATGAGCAAAAATCATGAGCAATTTTTGTAAAGTTGAGAAACACATAAACTCGAAATTTTTATATGTTGAGCTTTATTTTAAATTTTGAGATTAATTTCATACCGAAGAGCAGAAAATTTTACAATACTTTCATTTTTTTCCATTAAAAATCGAAACATCTGCTTCCGAGAATTTGCGAGTTGAAAAATGAGGGATCATTAGATGACACTGAGAAAAACTCAGTGAAAAATGAAAAATGAAAATCCCAATTTTAATGAAAAAAATGTTTTTTAAGATTTCTGAGAAAAGCGTTTCTCCAAAAGCAAACCTTAAACCTTTCTTTTGTAAGAAAGGCAAAATGTCGTAAAATTCATTTGCAACAGTACTGAAGTTTTTAATCATTTATTTTAAAAAAAATGTACGTTTGAAGTAAACTTTTTTTTGAAAAAAACATTTTGCAATAATTCTAAATATTTGTTCACTGGTTCAATTATACTACAAGGGGCCATACATAAACCACGTGGACACTTTTTTGAAATCTCAAACTCCTTCCCCCCTCGTGGACAATTTTCTCGTGGAGACGTTACATAAACTTTGAAAAATATTTGCAATGGCCTTTGTGATAAAAAAGTGATATAAAAAATTAAGATTTTTTTACCCGTCCTATTTTGTACTGAAAAGTTCTAATTATAACCTACAATTGCTGAAGACACCAAATCGATCAGAAAATCCCTTCTCACGATACAGATTTTTGAAGGATTACAAGCAAGCTATGTTGATCCTGTTACGTTCAGATGTAAACAAAGATTTTTCATTCATTTATTTATTGCTTATATTTAATTTTTGAAGTTGGTTGTTTGAAAAAAAAAAATTTTCATGTGTTCAAAAATAGAACAGGTTGATTAATTCAATTGTTATCACGATAAAGGTGTAAGCAAGTTGAATAGTTATAATGAAATTCATAACTGAAGTCTTTTTTTTTCCATTTGTGAAGCTTTTTAAGGACTCTCCAAAGTTTTTAAAACATTATTCATTTTTCTATAGTTTAGAATTTTCTCAAAAATAAAACCAACACGAACACATATTTTTTCATATTTGTCACAACTCGTCATTAATTTATTCAATCACTACATGAATCATTTTGTAATCCGCGCTCTCAATTACTTCCCCTCCAACGATAGAGAGCACGCGTTCTTGCGCACCCCATGCGACAACCAATTATAATTTATGGTAATTTATTAAATTATTAGTTATCGTTTTGTGTAAGTGTGTGTGTGTGTGTGCGTACAACTCAGCATGTACAGCAGGTTAAAATCGATCAATTTGTCATCATAACCATCGATGATGACAGTGATCAGCTTGGTTGGTCTCACTTAAAAACTAATCGCGAAAACTTTTCTTCTTCTTCTTCTTTTTGTATATTTACAGGTACACGGGCAGAACAAATAAATAAAAACTAATAAAACTAATTAACTTAAGTCACGGGGAGCGGGGGTTCGAGGGGAGTCCGCGATTGGAGTTTTTCTTCGTTCGCTAATAAATGTACAGCAATTACGATTAGCTACACGATTAGTAGTCGGTCGGTGGATTCGAACTCGATCCCCGCAAATACTCTATCAATGTTTTATTATTTAAGTAATACTGCTGCGATAGAACACACGCCGTTGGTTTGTTGGCCAATATGGATGTTTGTTGTGAGATATTTTATCCAAACACTAATTAATGTCACTTGAACGTTTAAGAAGGGGGTTTCCTAACATGCACCTCTCGTATACAATCACTTCTTTTTCTGTCTTAGCAAAGCGCAAGACTTTACTCTTGGGCATTCCGAGCACGCGGTTGCAATTAAATATTTCTTTATCTCAGCCTAAGAGTTTTGCCGTTTTGCCTTAGAGAAGCTGAAATTCGTAACCGTAACTTGCGATAAGCGTCGTCTTTTTTTTTCTTAAGGTCCTTCTAGTTGCACACGCTGATCCACTCCTCGACCTCGCAATCGTCGCACTCGACGTAGCAGCACCAGTGGAATTTGCAGTTGCACCGGTCGACGCGCTTCTCCCGGACCAGGTTGTAGCCCCGGCCGCAGCACATCGAGGCGCAACCCTCGCTGCCGGTGCTGGTGCGGTTGCAGCGACGGCCAACCGTTCCTGAAGGGGTGAAAGAATTTGGTTTAGTACTTTTCAAGTATGATTTGAAACTCTGCCTTACCCGGTATATCCGACACCTGGTCCCGCTCGCAAAAGTTGGGCGATCTTTGGTAGTAGAACAGTGCGTTCTCCATCCGCTTGTTGCCGGCGCGACCTCCCATCGGCACCACCAGCGACTGCTGTCCCATCATCAGCTGCTTGTCCCGCTTGCTGTCACCGCCGCGGTTACTGCCGCCGTTACCCTCCCCACCGGACGACGACCCCGACAAGCCCTGATGCTTGGTTCGCCTCGGCGGACGCGCATTCTTGACGTGCTTCCGTTTCTTTGGTTTGTGGTACACGATCATCGGCGGACCGTTGCCCAGGTTGGACTGATCGACGAGGACCGCCCTTCGGTACTGCTGCTTCAGCACCTTGCCGACCACCCGGAAGTCCGGCGCCGACTTCCAGCACGTCTTCAGCTGGCAGCTGCCGGACATGCCGTGGCACTTGCAGCGGACCTGCATGTTGTTGGACACGGCCTGGAATGAGGAGTTGGAGTCAGTACACCTGAAAAAGGGTTCAAAGGAACTTCTTACCCTCCGCCCGGCGTGATTATTGTGCAGGTTGATCTGCGACTGGATGTCGCCGCCCTTTTCCCGCGTGTCCAGGAACAGCTCGGAGAACTCCACCCCGAAGGCCATGTTGTGCGAACAGCCGCCCCACTTCCACCGGCTGGCCTGTTTCGTTTTCAGCTTCTTCAGGCTGTCGTCCACCAGGATCGAGTTCTCGTTGATGGCGTCCAGGAAGCGCAGCTTTTCCTTCTCCAGGCTTTCCCGCAGCGACTTGGACATGCCCTTCCGGTTGACGGCCGGATCGCAGCCGCAGCTGATCAGACGACCTTGGGCGCAGGCACGGGCCACACTGTGCGTCACCCCGGCGGAGGCGATCGCGTACGCGAACGCACTCTCGCGGTATCCTGTGGAAGAAAAAAAAACCAGAATTTGTTATATCAGTCACGTCACGGGGGTCTAGTTGGCAACCCGCGGAGTGATAGTTAATTAAACAATTTATTAACAGCATTATTTATTGGAAGTTTGTTTGCGGTCACGATCGCTACCGCTACCGACCCAACCGTACAATGATCATCACGGATCGAATAAAGTGTAGTTGATGATCGCCAAGTAGAAAGGAAAATCGATGAATATTATTTGCAGTTTTCTCCACCCCGAGGTGCCTCCGGTACCCCAGCGGAACAACCGGGGAGGACAGGTTGCCGGTGATCTACGACCGATCAGATCCCACAACTCTGGCAGGAGTCTCGCAGTCGTCGTCGTCGCAGAGTGTCGTCAAACGGGGTCCCTGTCAGCGAATGGGAAATCTCGATCGTGCAGCATCCATCGACGACGGCCAGAACCGAAAACAATCAGCCAATAAATTTTGCAGCATTTGTATGGAAATTAAATTGAAAAGAAGAGGTTCTTTCTCTCGTTCGTCTGTGTAAGGGCTCTGTGGTGATTTTTGAATTATTTATTATATTCGAGGGGAAGCTGATGCTGCCTCAGAAGTTGCTGTTATTGATAAGATTGTTGTTTGTGGCTGTCAGAATTGGACACACTTTAGAGGCAAGAATCGGGTTGAAGAAGCTGGAACTGGGATAATCGCATAATTTGGTATGATGTTCGTCGTTGAGTTTTGAATGTTTTATTATTTTTCAGTTTTGTAGTTGAACGATTTGTTTAAAACTTATACGTTTGGAAACAATACAACCTAGATAGGCCAAAGACTTAAATAAAGATAACAACAAAATCATCTTCATCTTTATCAATTATCTGATTAGAGTCGTTTTCTATATTTTCGCCAATTATTTCACGATTTTGGAATTTGTAATTTATATATGGTTAAAACTTTGTCCACACATTTACTATGTCAAGTAATTTTGCATCATCAGTTTTCCATACAAGCCTTGATACAATTTTGCGAGCACGTCACACAAAAAAGTTTCGTAAATATATGTAAATCTGTATTTTGAGATGGGATTTTCTGATTCATTTGATGTCTTAGGCAAAGTTGTAGATTATAATTGGGACTTTCGAGAAATAAAAAGCCACATTCTAAAAAAATAATTACCATTTTTTTATACCACTAAAAAAAAATTCGCAAAATAAAGATTTTTAAAATTTTCGATTTTTTATTTGTCTGAAAACATTGTTCCCAACATCACAATCTATCATTTAAGAAGAGAGCATCTGAAATTCTTCGACAAGACCTCAAAATGGGACAGGCTATTGTTGGTGTATTTTACTTAGGCGGTCCATTCTGACAAACTCCCCCCCCCCCCCCCTGCCTCTAATCGTTTCTTTCTGATTTTTATGGCTGACGAAGGCTGACTCGAAAATACGTCTTTTGAGCCATAGGCTTAAGGTGCAAAATTTGGTTACAAAGATATAGGGTATACGACCCTATTTTGGACCTACTATGCAAAGCATCAATATATTTCACCTTATTCTCGGGAACGGTTTAACTAATTTGACTCGTTCCAGGTTTGTTTTGTAGCCTAATGCACTATTGTAAATTTGAAATAATTTAACCGTATCAATATCATCAGTAATTGCAGTAAAACATTTGTTGGATGCATTTTGGACTTATTGAATGTAGTTTAGAGCCATCTCTGTACCTATTTTGGACCCACACTCTGATTGGTTGAAATTTTAACAACTCGAACTGCGGCGTGCGGCGGCAACACGCACACTTAAGAAAAACTCAGTTTGATAAACCAAAGGGCCTATCCAAGATTATAAATCAAGATATATATTTCAGAAATTAAATTATTTTGCATGTTTATGAAGGCTCTCTCCTATTTTACAATTTGCTTTTTCTTAACAATTATTGTACATGCATTAGAGCACAGAAGAGTGTGTTTATAACTTTGTGTATTAGATCCTTTTCTACATTTAAAAAAGTCCATTTCCTACATTTAAGAAAAAGATTTATGAAAAATATTTCAAAGGTATTCGAAAAATTCTTAACCGAAGTTTTGATGAAGTGTTTTGGAGTTATAACCACATTTTTATTTATTTTTTTAATACTTCATGGAAAAAATTGATACACTAAATATTGTTGAAGTGCTGAGAAAATTTCCTACCATTTTCTTTCTGAGACTTTGATAATTTGACAATTTGTATCTTAGGTACAGCCTCACAAATAATTCGAATTGATGAGAATAAGTTTTTCTAAGTATCAGTTAAATAAGCCTGTAATTCTCAACTGATCTCGGAAACTATTTGTTAGATTTTCAATGTTTAAAATTAAAACTTTTGTATTTTTTTTAAATAAAAATAATTAAAAAAAATTAAAATTAAGCTTAATTTTAGAAAAAATCTGAAAATTGATTATTTAGAACAAATTTTAAAATTTTGAAAATTATTTTTATTGAATACATTTCATAGCAAGTTTCATGTTTTGAATATTTGAAGATATACACTGAAAAATAAATTGTGGTAATATTACTGCTTGGAATTGTGACAGATTTTGTGCATAAAAAAGTTTAATTTTACATTAGAAATTAGTAAAATTTTCGTCAGTTTCTGTTGAATTCCTCATTTTTACTCATTATTTCAAGGAAAATTGCAAAATAAGGACTTATATTCAACCAACCAAATTTTTAACCTTCCAAAATTAATCTTTTTTTCCTGTGGACAACGGCATTGCAGTAAATCATGTAAAATTATGAAATTAAAGTGAAAAATCTTCAAAAATTGTCCTATTTAATTCCCAGCATTTTAATTTTGTACAGTCCAAACTCCATTATCCGAAGGCCTCGGAAAAAATTCACTTCGGATAATCGAATCTTACCGTTCGTTGTCTTATTTTTGATGGTCAAGCTTAAGTATGGCACATAAACTACTCTTAAACGATTTAGAATTTTTAAATCCAAGATGGCGGCCAAAATGGCGGTAATGAAGTATTGAAAAAAATATACATTTTTACTTTCAAAAGGCAATCAAATATTCAAATTTGACAAAAATGGGGTCACAGAACTCGAATTTGTATGTATGTATGTATGTATGTATTTGAACCCCCGTCTTGGCAGGACTTGGCCATGACCACAGTATATTTCAACTGAGACGGTTCGGTTAGTAACCACCATATATCTCAAGAACCTTTGAAGCGAATACCTTTCTCTGGCTAACGATTTCTTCTGAAATTGTACAGACATAGATCGGTAATGCAGAAACCAAGAGTGGAAAAGTGCTGAGTCATCGTCTAAAAATAGACAGCGTCCTATCTCGCCCAGCAAAATGAAGTCGATAAAGTAGTCGGTTTCGATGAGAAAAAGTGGAAAACGTGGTCTAAAAATAGCGACGCCATCCCCCTATGGTTTGATATGTTATACCTTGTGACATTATTTCGCCACTACGGATCAATTCAGTTCTAGAGCATTAACTCCATGATGGCCGACTGGTTAGCGTCCCAGACCATCAATCCAAAGGTGTGAGTTCGAATCCCACCTGATTCTTAAAGGTTTTTTGTTCATATTCAAAGTTCAATTCCTGATTCCAAATTTCAAGGGAACCGACCGGGATTTGATCCCTGAACCTTCTGCTTTCGAGGCAGAAGCCGCAACCATTAAGCCACGGAGCCGGTTAAGGGGTCACAGAACTCGAATTTGATGTTAAAAGCAAGAAAATAAAAAAAATACGAAATTTTTTTTTTACGAAAACATTGAAGTTTTTTACAAGCCTTCGGATAAACGAACTTCGGATAATCGAAAATTCAGATAATCGAGGCTTTGGATAATCGAGTTTGGACTGTATAGAAATTTGCAAGGGAAAACCAATTTTTTTTTTTTTGTTATTTGATTCCTGTAATTTTATTTTTTCTGCCAATTGAAAAACTAATGCAAAACTTATACAAATTGAGAAAATTTTCTATCTTTCTCCAAGAAAGTATGGTATGCTTCTAGTAAAAGATACAGCTTCCTCAAAGTTGGCCTAAAACGTGATTTTTACATTTTAGAATGATCAAATAACAAAAAAAATTAAATGATTTGAGGAAAGCCGGATCTGCTCATATTGCTTCCAAATGTTAGGATATTGTTTTGGGGCTTGAAGGGTTACCAGGTCAAAATTTGAAAAATCTGGCAAAGTTTCCATTAAAAATCTGGAAAAATCTGGCAGACGAAAATCTAACAATTCTGAATGATGAAGATGAGGGAGGATATGAATTAATTCAAAAGTATGTAGAATTCAGATGTTTTAACTGATTTCATGGCCTAAAAAATGTTGAATTTACATTTACTTTAGAAAAAACTCATTCTAAATTTTATGATTTTCAATTAAATTCGCTCATTTCAATCAAAAAGTTGTTCACAATGGGCATTAAGTGAAAAATCTGGCATTCCCAGATTTATCTGGCAACCTGGCAACCCTGGGCCTGATTGTGACCAGAAAATTGCTGCTCTGCATATCGAGTCATTCTAATTAATTAAGTAATTATAAAGAAAATACATCTCTCCTTGTTTCTCAGTGGTTTACTCTAGGAGAGTATCAGGGCTGGCACTTACAAAGTGGATTGAGTTATAATTTATTAATGAATTTATTACTGTTGATATGATTTAAAGTTGATGTAAAAATTTATTGGGTCGCCTGCCTAAGTGCCATTATAAGCTTCACCTTGTGATGAAACATTACTTTCCATTACTAAGTGATCGAATCTAGAAGGGAAAAGATCACTAGTTGAGCTGGTCCGAGTTATTACAAAAATATAAATTAACCTTAACAAAACAATATCTTCCAGCTACTACTGAATCAATCTCGTCATGACTCCACCTTCAGATCGTGTCATAATTTATTACCTCAATTTGGGTCCAGAAGCAGTTCGCAGAATTGCCCCCGTGCCTGTCGAACCTGTATAATTTGATGTAAATTCAATTCGATTCGCATATGTAAATGCCGATCATGTCACTGTGTTCTGCGAAAAAAGCCTCACAGAACGGGGAAAAAATATATGCGCAGAAAACATAATTTGTCATGGCATATACATATGTCAGTCAGTCAGTCAAGTCAGGCTCGTCGTCGTCGATTACGAATTGCATCACACTAACTACCTCCTCCACCGACGACGACTGACTCGATTGATCGTTTCGAATCGCTTGAGTCAGCAAAATCATTCAGATTCCGTCACAGTCCGTCAGGTAGCAATCAATCGGTTTGGCTGGTTTATGCACTCCGACCCCTCTCGGTCCTGCTGCCCCAAAGTGGTGACATTTTGTTGCCCCAAGTTCTGCCGTCAGATCGCGACCTGTTTCGGAAGTCTCGTGAACACACATCTGAATAGCCAATATCTCAGTCTTGAGTCCGAGCTTCGGATTGATGCATTTCCCGCGCGCCCAGAGTGACTTTTCTCCTCTTTGCATTCAAGCAATCGATCAATTCGACCATCGTGAATCAAGAAGGAGCCTCGTCGACGACGTCATGGTTAAGTCATTCGTCCATCCAACAGAGATTGTGAACCGCAGGGAGAGAGAGAGAGCGAGCGATGGATTCGTCAGTGGTCGCGTGCTGAACCTGAAGCCAAGGAGTCGGTGCTACAGAAATTATTCACCCCTTTTTCCGCCACAATCGAATGGTTTGTTCAAGATCATCGCAGACACGAAAGTGGGTCTTTCATTCAAATGAATTTGTTTGAATATGCCAACAGCAGCAGGAGCAGAGTCAGCCACTTCCTTTGATGTTTCGCTTCTTATGGCTACTTGTGACGCAAGTTGCACACAAATCACAAACACGTGGTTGCATCATAATCGGGGAAACAAAGACTATGATGGAGGGGTGGGAGAGGGAAGGTCTGGAATCGATTGGCACGTGAACTTGGTCACGCCGCGGGAAGTCAAGTGGAAATGTGGGCTAATCTGAGTCGGAAGTGGTTGTGCACTTTGATTTTGACAGAAAGAAGGGTGTTTTTGTGAATATTGATTTTTTTAATAATGAGGCAAGTATGAGAGCATAATTAAAACTGCCTGCTGAAAACATATCGTTGGCAAGAAGAATCCAATTTCCTTTCCTCAATAACGTCATGATTCGAAATCCGGACACTTAGTAGCATATCATTTTCGTTGTAGCTGACAAAAAATCATGTAATAAGTTGGAAATGAAGAAATATCATCAGGATGTAGTATTAACAGTCAGTTTTAAGAGAATGCATGCAAAATATGTCTTTTCTAACATTTTTTCATCAGAATTTGAAAATTAAAATGACTTGTTGTGCTTCGAATCCCAGACACTGATAAAAGCTGATTCGAAATCCGGACACTTTTGCTTCGAATTCCGGACACTCGTTTTGCTAATGAATAGCACAAATTTGGACTGAAATGTTAGTGAATTGCATTCTTTAGGTCTCAAATAAATTGTTAACATCAATACAATCGATATTTTATATAAAAATTTGTTAGAATTTAAGGAAATCAAAACCATAAAATTCTGCTTTGCTTTCCAGGTGCTTCGGACGCCTATGAAATATTTCACGTGAAATGTTTCGCATTTTTAGTAATCTTATAATTTTATTTTATTTTATTGTTTTGACAGTAACTACTGTGTTCAAACAAACTTTAAATGAAAGTTGATGTAAGAATTCATCAAAAAACACAGTTTTGACATTCATAATGCGAACTAATATCCAAATAATTGATAAAACAAGATGAGGTGTCCGGGTTTCGAAGCGTCCGGGAATTCGAATCATGACGTTAATTTGTTGTTTGAGTTGGCTCTGGATTCAAATTAAGAAATGGGGTGAACCGCTTTATTTTTCTGTCATTCTTGAATTACTAACCGCCCTACTTTTCACTGCAAAAAAAAATATGCTACTAATCAGAATCCATTTGAGTGCTGAAAAGTACAACTGTGCGATTAGCTTAAAATAAACAAGAAGAGACTTGTTATTGGGTTATTCTCTGCCAACTCAAACGAAATCGAAAAAAGTTGCCTGATCCCTCTTCGATTTGTCTGAAACCTTGTCCTAAGGGGAAGTTTTGGTCCCTGATCAAAATTCAAAATTCCATCTGCGGACAAAGTTTCACGCAGATCGATGAGTAGACGGGGCAAATGCTGTGTAAGTTAGAGGAGGATCACTAAATTCTAATTAATGCTATCATGAAAGAGTTTTTTTTTGTTTTTTTTTCTGAATTTGCCACAGTTTTGGAAATAAATTGTTATAGTGGTCCAGTAATTTGATATAAAGTTTAGCTGAGATTTAAAAAAAAATACATTTGGATTTTTTTTAAATAGAAATGGTCTGACGAGTACAAATGAAAGTAAGTATTTTTATGATTAAATTTATTTTTATTCATTTGAATAACATTTAACATGAATTTTATTATCCATGTAAACTGACCCGTGGAGATTAGATATTATTTCATGTATTTATTTTTAGCTTTAGATCAAAATAATATTCTTTTAAAAAAGTCATTTTCATGATTTAACCATTTTTTCGCAAGGGAAGAACATCCAAATTTCATCTTGAACAAACGATCGAGAATTCTATTTATCGCGCTTTCACTATTGCAAATTTAATTATGCTTTTGAAAAAGTTTTTTTTATTATTTTCGTGGGTATATTTTTGTTTCCATGAAAAATCATAAATTTTCAGGAAAATAAATCTCCATGGAAAAAATTAAACAAAAAATTTGGTTTTTGCGAAAAATATAAAAAAATCCATCAATTTGACCACCCTAATGCCAAAAAACTAACCTGATGTGAGAACCTAAAAAATATATTTACCATAAATAAGAACTCTGAGTTATTATTTTATGCATAGGAAATTGCTGTATTTTTACACCGCCATAAAACATTTTTATTAAATAAAAAATAAAAACTTACGTCACTTAGCAGAATTTAGTTACATTTACAATTTGAGTACTTGTTTTAACTCCAAATATTACAAATTTAAAAGTCCATACAGAACTCTGGAAATCATTGAAGCTTTTGATGATGAGGAAGAAATTAATATCGAAAAATTATTATTAAATACTGTCACAAATGTGCAAAATATAAATGAATTTATGAAAAAAAAAATTCTTAATCTGAATCGAATTGGTGCTAATCTGGTTTGTATCGGATAAAAAATGCATAAATTTGCATTTTAAGATTATTTTTTATCTTTTTTTAGGATAGTCTATTTTACAAATTTTTAAACTATTAGGGTGATCTGAAAAATGACCATTCTCGTTAATTTTCGGAAAAAAACTATTTTTTTCATAAAATTATAACTTAGCTATTTCAAACGATTTTCGCTCTTTTGAATGCAAATAAAAGGTGATTGAATGGGCTTTAAGATAAAAATAGTTTGGAGCTTCAAAAATCTAGCCTTATATTTGAAAAAGTTTTATGAAAACTTGGAATGAGGTTTGAAAGGTCTCGGGAACAAAAACCCAATATATACGTCGGATTCCTCAAGACATTTTACGTTATATACCCAAAAATGGGAAAAGTTCATTGAAAGTATTCTGAGTTATTGCTCTCATGTGAGTGCTTTTTATCTTCTGTATGCTCAACATAAAAAAAAAATGATTTTCAAATTTAAATATAATCAAATAAATTGTATTGACTACTTGTCAATAAGCTTCAAATGTTTTTTCAGCATTCAACCTATCACAAACAGTTATTTACAATCTCTTCCAATCATTTAGCCAACTTTTCCAACCGGTAGCCACTTCCACAAAGTGCCAAAGCAGTAATCTGCGCGCCATTGCTAGCTTGCGCTTGCGCCCACTGCCACCAGCAGCATTAAATCATTAAACTCAATAATAATTTTCCATGATTGATTTCCCCCGCGCGTTCGATCGCAATTGATTGGCCACCCGGTCCAATCCGGTTGGTCCAATGGTCTATGGCGCAGATTGTGGGGGCTGAAACTATGTTCCATTTCAGCGCCGGGGCAAAGTTACGGCGTGTGCATGGGAATGGGTGCGCGATTTTCCACCTTTTTCCTCCTTCTTAAGGGGTGGGGTGGCATGGTGGTGGAAGGGGTGGGTAGATTTAATCGATTATCTACATTTCTTCGGCAAAGAGGAAAAACCACTGCCCATTTGCGGATTATCTCGCTGGACGGCCGCGCCAGCCACTCCAACCGACGAGGCGCAATTTGAGTAATGTTTCAAATTAAATTCAATTTAATTTAATATTGCGCTTTATCCTTTACGCCTCGGCGTCGATTCCCCCGAGATCGCTGGCCACTCTGACTGACTGACTGACTGGCTGCTGGTGCCCCGTGGATTGCGGAATGTGCGCCTTGCGCGATTTGATTAACTCGATTAACGATAATGATCTCGTTCACTTTAGTAAGTTATTAAATTAAAACAAATAATAGCAAGAAAGCGCCGCGAGCTTTGAATTGCGCGGATGGGAACCAGTTGGACGGACCGAGATGACGATGACAGTCCCGAGCCCGAGGAAAATGGAATTAAATTATCTCCTCTGGATACAATTTAATGATATTGATTGTCATCATGAGTCATACTGGTTCTCCAGGTCGACCGACCATTGATAACTGTTATTATTTTCTTAAGCAAGAAACTTGGACCCGAAGAATTCTCCTTTCAAGTCCCAAATCACCCGGACATTCCGGATTTCACTTACATTTCGCTCAGCTTTCATCTCGCAAGTGATTGTAAATAAACGTCACTTTGTGTACGTGCGGCTTTGAATACGAAATGAGCCACCATAAATAACGTCCCTTTGGTGTGCTCCCAGGAGTTTCAAGTCGGACAATAACTGGACCCCAGCAACCGCCACCAGAAGTCCTCCGGAAGAATCGGAGACAGAAGCAAGAATGTTCACATATTACGACCTGACAGTTGCTGTCCTGAACAGAACACGGAGGAAAATTGCACGGGAATGTTTGTTCTTGTAATATATCTGACTTGATTTGATCTGATCGTTTCGGCAAACCTTTCAGGAGGTCGTCGTGATCGGAGGACAATTTATTTGCTTTGTTACAAGTCTCCACCAACGGGGATTACTTGGTGGAATCAATGCGAGATGATCTCTTTGTATAGGTTCGTTAAAGGGAGGAGGACCAATTTACTCACTTCCAATTGATTTGACAGTGAGTAATGCAAGTTTGAGCAATCGTGAGCAGAAGTTGTTTGTGATACTGCTGGGGACGTTCCGGGGGATTTCGATTAAATGGTTTTATCCCTTATCCCCGAATCCCACTTTCCCGAATCCCATATCCCCGAAAATCATTTCCCCGAAAATTCCACATCCCCGAAATCATTTCCCCGAAAGTGCCACTTCCCCGAAAAACATTTTCCCGAAAATTCCACGTCCCCGAAAATTCCACATCCCCGAAAATCATTTTGCCGAAAATTCCATATCCCCGAATGTCATTTACCTGAATGACCATTTTACCGAACTGTCGTTTTCCCGAATTTACATATACCCGAATGGTTACTTCCCCAAAAATTAAATTGTCTCTAATGATAACCTAGATATAAACATTTTATAAACCTTAATATTAAATTCTCCAAAAACAAATAACCGTAGAAGGCCATTTATAAACCACGCGGTCACTGGCAAAGGGATTTCAGGTCAGAATGCGTTTGTCACAAGTAAAAGCTCGACTACCGTAAACATTTGTAAGGGACTATCCACAAACCACGTGGACACTTTTTTGGAAATCCCATTGGTTGGGATTTGGGATTTCCAAAAAAGTGTCCACGTGGTTTGTGGATAGTCCCTTACAAATGTTTACGGTAGTCGAGCTTTTACTTGTGACAAACGCATTCTGACCTGAAATCCCTTTGCCAGTTGTCGCACTTACATTAATTTTCCGGGTGTGTCAAGTCGGTTTTTATTGAATATCTCAGGACTGAAATCGAATTTTGGGTTTCTGTGTAGGTCAAAAGATGAGGCATTGTGAGCTGCACAAAATGGCTTTTCGAACTCAATTTGGCTCAAAATCGACGTACGACAAGCGAGCACGACAGCGACGACATGTGAAAAATAGGCAACTGTATTAAGCGGCACGCTGCCATTTAGATTTGTTCATCATAAATATGTACTCCGTTCAAGATGTTCTCATTCTCCACCTCATTTGTCATAGTCGGAGTTATTGTTGGATTCGGTGAAGTCAGTTCTTTTTGAAAGGCAGTTGGAGTAACTAAATCTTAGAATCCGGAGTTCAAATTCTTTAACTCCGCAAACTTGGAAAATATCCAAAATTTAAGTGAAGCTGGAATAAAATGCTTGAAAAAAAAAACTCTGAATTTTTTGAACGTTTAATTGTGAATGATACTTAACTTCATCGATCGCTACTTCTCCGAACCCGGTCAGGCGGGTATGTCCGTTGCCCAAAACCGCGCGCGCGGTTCTGGGCAACGGGCATGCCCGCCTGACCGGGTTCGGGGAAGTGGCGTTCGGGGAAATGGCCTTTCGGGGATATGGTCATTCGGGAAAATGATTTTCAGGGATGTGGAAAATTAGGGGAAGTGGCCATTCGGGAAAATGGTTTTTAGGGGAAGTCGCCATTCGGGAATGTGGCCATTCGGGGAAATGGATTGTTCGGGGAAATGATTTTCGGGTAAATGACATTTCGGGAAAGTGTCTTTTCGGAGATGTGACATTCGGGGAAATGTCTTTTCGGTATGTGGGTTTCGGGGAAATGTCATAGATTCCCGACAAAATCGTGTATGAAGCAAATTTGTAAATCAGATCATCAAAAATTTGAAAGTTTAGATTTTTAAATTAAGATAGATTAATTAACACCCATTGTTGCAAGATAAATATATTTTGTAAAGTTGAAAAAAATGTGGTTGATATCTGGGTGCTGAATAGTCGTTCGAAAAGCGGCCTCAATTTAGAACTGTCAAAGTGGAACCAATTTACTGTTCGCAAAATGCTCCCAAGAAATAGCAAGTATTGTAATCGATCAATAATTTATTTTGTCAGAAATAAAAAAAGTTGATGGCGTCGAACTTTTGAAACATTCAAAAGTGCCATTTGGATGCTTTTACGATTCACTAAATTCCACCCACTTCTGACGCAATTTTTCGTCACGTGGAAAACAAAAAAAAGCCCCTTTTGGACGCCCATCGTATAGTCTATGAACAAAACAGCGAAATACTTAATTTTGTCAGCGAAAAGTCTAACATCAACAGATCCAAAATGTTTCAAAACAAGTCACTTCAGCAGCAAAAAAAATGTCACGCTTGAGCTTGAACATAGCCTTCTTCTGTTTTAAAAGGGCTAAAAATTCAATATTACGCCCTTTTGAAATGTTTGTCTTGGTTTAAAAAATTTTAAAATATTTTTTTCGAAGAGATCGGAAAATTTCACGAATGTTTCATATTTCAACATCGAAAATCGGACCATTAGTTGCTGAGATATCGACATTAGAAAATAGTGGGCTGTTAGGGTGAGACTTAGAAAACATCAATTTTCCTGTTTTTAAACACTTGCATGGCATATCTCAGCAACTAAGGGTCGTATCAACAAAGTTCAAAAAAGCAAAATATAGAGAATTTTCTCAGCTTTTCAAAAATATTTTTTTCCGAAAGTGGGCAAACATGTGCACTAATTTTAAAAAATGAAAAACTGCGACTATTTTCAAAAAAGTCACCTAAAAATGGATTTAACGTGAAAACGGTGCACTTTATCAACATTACACTAAAGTACTTTGAATTTGATTTTACATCGAAAAATGAAGCTGAAAATTTTTTACGAGCAATATTTAGATTTTTTGAAAAAATCAGTATTGATTAAAAAATTCATAAATCGGTCAAAGATTTTTTGCACAACCTGGAAATTTCTGAAAAGTTGGCATTTGATGTCCTCTAAAACATATCAAAAAATAAAAAATAAATTAAAAATAGTGTTTTTTTTGCAAATCAAGTTTTTGTGACAAAACGATAAATAAAAAATCACAAAAAAATCACCAAAAAATTTTTACCGTGCATCATTTTTTTTCAGTGTAGGCCATATCCATACCTACAACTTTGCCGAAGACACCAAAACGATCAAAAAATTCCTTCAAAAGATACAGATTTTTGAATTTTCATAAATCATTTTTGTATGGACAGCTGCCACATTTGTATGGAAAATTATATGGACAAACTAATGATGCAAAATGGCTTCTTTGGGCATACCTAAGGCACCAAAAAAGTTTCAGTCGGATTAAAAAATACAAAAGAAATCGAATGACCGAAATCTGAGAGAACTGCTCTTATGTAAAATAACTTATTTCACATAAGTTTATTTCAAATAAGGAAACAATATTTTGCATTTTTATAAAATAAATGTCTGGTTCTCCTAAGAACAAATTGTAAAATTGTTCAATTATTTGTTTAATGATGAAAAAAAACTTTTAAAACGTTTGATTTATCTAAAATGAAACCAAACAAACTCTGTTTTATAATATCTTGATTAAGTCATTTGCTTGAATTTTCATCACTCTCAAATGAATCAATTTCATTCAAGAGCAGTTAAGAACCTCAGGACACCCACAAAGTTCCCTCGATTGTCCAAAATTTAAAGGTTCCTGCCTTTAAATATCCCATTTGGCCACGCTTCATCAACCAGCTGTTGTTCCGGCTTCGCTCCCGTAGCTGCCTCTCCCAAAATTCCTCATTTAAATGCCCTGGACCTAATAATTTCCGAAATGTCATCCCATTCTCTCCGAACAACATTTCTCGACGTCATAATTCAGCTTTGGTGTGAAACTTGCCGCAGCAGGATATCCACCTTTGAAGGTCTACAAATTATAGACCCCACGAATTGGTCACGCGTACTTAGGGTCTGTCCCAAATAAGTCATCATCATCGTCGTCATCGACACTGGGATATGGGTTTCGGTAAGGTGAGAAATAAAAATCACTTCGTCGTCGTCATGATCGTTCGTTCGTTGTGTGGTCCAGATTCCAGAGCGGTGGTCCCACCCACCGGAGCCTGTCTAATTTGTAATAATCCCATCCCGGAGGAAGGTGATTGCTTCGTTTAGAACAATGAGATTTAACACCTCACAACTGAACCTCCACCAAACTCACCTCTCTTGAGCATGCTGGACGTGTGCGGATTGCGGCTTTTCGTGCTCAGCGACGAGCAGTTCCAGCGGTGCCACTGGAACTGGTGCTGACACTCGCGCACCCCCAACTCCAACCCCTCGATGGCGGCCGCCGTGACGTCACTCGCCCGGTAACACAGCTCGAGCTGTTCCCGCGTGAGGCCCGGCACCGTGCGGCATGTGGCGCGGACATCCGGCAGACACAGAACCCTGAAGAGAGACAGAGACAGACGAAAAAAGTGCTTAAATCAGAACTTGTTCGATTTTTTTGTGGTTCGTTATCGCTTTATCCAGTGCTGCTAATTTCCCATCATTAACCTAATGAGATGTAATTAATCTGTTCAGAATAAATTACCAGCTGCTGCAGGGAACTGCAGCAAAAAAAGGCCCACTAAAGTCGGATCCATGTGAAATCGAGATGAGAATGCAGAATGTCAGAATTAACGTGGATTCGGTTTTCGCGGTTTAACACTCTCCGGGCAGCTAATTAATAATCGGTGAAATATGCATGCACGCGAACAAGGCAGCAGGACGAAACGGCGACGACCTGGTCCAGTTTAAATTCGAGCAAATTAAAGTCAAGAGCAGCATAAATCACCGACGTCATCGGTCGTTGTTGTCCGTGCTAATTGGGGGCTGTGTGACCTTAAGGTGAAAGGCAAAGCCGCGGGGCCGGCTAGTTGGCGCGAAAAATCTCATAGGTTACTGCGATGCGCGCGCGCCACGTGCTCTCGTTTTGAATGCTGGCATGGCTCAGTTACTGTTCGCACGAACTGCGTGCAGTGGAAAGTATTGTAATCAGTAAGAAAATAAAGAAATTAATATTTTTTCAAAACATTTTTTTTTGAATAGTTTCAAGCAGTGTGGTTGGTGTTAGTAAAGCGTAAACGGGTTTTTCGAAATATGAAAAAAATAATCATTTTGAATTGACAGTTTTTGTGAACTATATCGAACTGCTAATATTTTATTTATTTTTATTTGTTGTACAAATATTGTTTTGGCAAATATTTTAGTAAGGTTTGATTTACAAAAACATTGATAAGCATGATTCGAATGTAAGTAAAATGACTGAATATCGTTATTTCGATTTACAGTAACTCAAAAACACAAAAACTCAGCCTCACGAAACATGTCAATACTTCGAAGGCTAATTGCTAATCAACTGACGTAGTGTAAAATACATTTTAAAACACTTTTTTCATTCAAATGTAGTAATTTGAAATTGTGTATGTGTTGAGGGACATAAACATCAAAATATATTTTGAACAGTGCCTTACCGAGTGATGAAGACGAGTCAAATAATTGAACAATTTGAGGAAAGTTATACAAAAACATAAATCCCTGACATAAACATTTTTCTATTATCTCTAAGAAAATAGATTGTACGCTTTCAATATCATCAAAATGATGAATTAAATAAATTTCGAAGTCAATTTTGTTGTTTGGAATAAGCAAACATAATTTTCTATATTTTTTTATTAGACCCGTTGAGGCAATATCAACTTCAAAGTCAGGAAAAATGTTCTGATAAAAACAGAAGGCCCCTTTATTTTCAAATGGCAAATGAAATGAATAACATCAATTTATTCAATTTATTTTAAAAAGAAGCTGAATCGTGGGAGCGACAAAGGATCGACAAAGACAACTGAATTTAAAAAAAATAAATTGCTAATGTCAAGATAACTTTCAAATAATTTGAAAAAGCGGGTTTTATCATTCATTCCTCCTTTTTTCATAGTAAAATAATTGAATTGAATTCGAAATCTGGTTTATGAAAAAAAATTAAATAATTTCCTTTTTCTTTCAACAAAAATATGGGTTACAAAAATAATTGCAAGCAAAACATTGCATTCATCTAAACGAACGCAACGTAAACGGTAAGAAGCGTTATATCGATAATGGCAGTTTGTGTCAGTTCCTGGTTAAACTGGTGATCAGAATTTATAGTTTCATATCCCTGAAGTATAAATTACTGCGATCGCAGTCTGAGTCAGTTCCTGGTCAAAATAGTGATCAAAATTTATTGTTTTACATCTCTGAAATATTAATTAAAATTTTGCCAAACTACCTAGTGAAATTAAAAATGGATAAAAAAAATCTTGGAAGGTTGGTCATTTCTAGTAAATTATTAAATAATTTTAAAAACTCTCTGCGATGGCAGTCTGAGTCAGTTCCTGGTCAAAATAGTGATCAAAATTTATTGTTTTACATCTCTGAAATATTAATTAAAATTTTACCAAACTACCTAGTGAAATTAAAAATGGATAAAAAAAAATCTTGGAAGGTTAGTCATTTCTAGTAAATTTTTAAATAATTTTAAAAACTCACTGCGATGGCAGTCTGAGTCAGTTTCTGGTAAAACCAGTGATCAAAATTTATTGTTTTATATCTCAGAAGTATGAATTTAAATTTTGCCAAACTTCCTAGTGAAATTAAATATTTTATTATTGATAAAAATCTTGAAAGGTCAGATATTTCTAGTAAATTTTAAAATAATTAAAAAAAAAACTCTCTGCGATGACAGTCTGAGTCAGTTCCTGGTAAAACCTGTGATCAAAATTTATTGTTTTATATCTCTGAGCATGAGAGCATGAGCATGAGAGATCACCCATGGTTGCCCCTCCGTTGCTGAACAGAACCGTAATATCCTTTCAGCACTACTGATTATAGGCTTCGACGATCTAGTGGTGTTTCCCTTATCAACAGCATGTATGAATGCGCTGAAAAGATAAAACACCATGATTGCTAAAGCTAGATCAGTTGCGAATAGGTAACAGTCATTGGCCACCAACGGCGCCCGCCATGTCAGTTTGTAGACCTCGATTTTAAGGGACGGGAATGTTAGTTAGCGCAGGTTGCTACTAGGGCAGCTGATTTACTCTGTGCTTACACCCCACGAGCGCCAGGAACCTGAAAACTTGTTAGTAGGATAGGGTGTTTGGTCAGGATTCATCATAGAAGATGATGATGCGACCCAAAATCATAGTGTTTGGTGAAAGGTATTATATATTATTCTCAAGGCAAACAATCGGATGCTGCGGATGAGACATTTCCCGTTTATGGGTTGTTAAATTTTAAATGAAATGGTCTAGTCTTAGACAGCCGGCTGTGGAAAGATAGAACAAAAATCATTTGTAATTAAAGAATGAAGGATTAAACAATGTAACTTTTAACTTGAGATGATTTTACGAGTTTTAAATGATTGATGTTTAGTGAGGTACTGATTAACGGTGCGAACGACGAGTTTCGATGTGTATCGAGCTGAAATGGTATGATAGGGTGTTGATAGGGTCAAATCAAACTGGCTAGCTGTCATCGGGACAGCCAAAGCCAGCCGCACCTTCACACGCACACACGCACGCGAAAAAAACGAAAAACACACCGACGGCGGACGCGAAAATTCTTACGACCCTACGGAAAGGAATCGCAAATCTGACTGGCTCAACTGTCATCGAGACAGCCAAAGCCAGCCGCACCTTCACACGCACACACGCACGCCAAAAAACGAAAAACACACCGACGGCGGACGCGAAAATTCTACGACCCTACGGAAAGGAATCGCAAATCTGACTGGCTCAACTGTCATCGAGACAGCCAAAGCCAGCCGCACCTTCACACGCACTATTTATTGTTTTATATCTCTGAAGTATAAATTCAAATTTTGCTAAATTACCTAGTGAAATTTAAAATTGATAAAAAAAAATCTTAGAAGGTTAGTCTTTTCTAGTAAATTATTAAAATAATTTCAAAAACTCTCTGCGATGGCAGTCTGAGTCAGTTCCTGGTCAAAATAGTGATCAAAACTCACTCAAAATAGTGATCAAAACTCACTGCGATGGCAGTCTGAATCAGTTTCTGGTAAAACCAGTGATCAAAATTTATTGTTTTACATCTCAGAAGTATGAATTTAAATTTTGCCAAACTACCTAGTGAAATTAAATATTTTATTATTGATAAAAATCTTGAAAGGTCAGATATTTCTAGTAAATTTTTAAATAATTAAAAAAAAACTCTCTGCGATGGCAGTCTGAGTCAGTTCCTGGTAAAACCTGTGATCAAAATTTATTGTTTTATATCTCTAAAGTATAAATTCAAATTTTGCTAATTACCTAGTGAAATTAAAAATGGATAAAAAAAATCTTGGAAGGTTGGTCATTTCTAGTAAATTATTAAATAATTTTAAAAACTCTCTGCGATGGCAGTCTGAGTCAGTCAGTTATTTATTAAAATTTTGCCAAACTACCTAGTAAAATTAAAAATGGATAAAAAAAATCTTGGAAGGTTAGTCATTTCTAGTAAATTTTTAAATAATTTTAAAAACTCACTGCGATGCCAGTCTGAGTCAGTTTCTGGTAAAACCAGTGATCAAAATTTATTGTTTTATATCTCTGAAGTATAAATTCAAATTTTGCTAAATTTCCAAGTGAAATTTAAAATTGATAAAAAAAATCTTAGAAGGTCAGTCATTTCTAGTAAATTATTAAATAATTTAAAAAACTCTCTGCGATGGCAGTCTGAGTCAGTTCCTGGTCAAAATAGTGATCAAAACTCACTCAAAATAGTGATCAAAACTCACTGTGATGGCAGTCTGAGTCAGTTTCTGGTAAAACCAGTGATCAAAATTCATTGTTTTATATCTCAGAAGTATGAATTTAAATTTTGCCAAACTACCTAGTGAAATTAAATATTTTAATTATTGATAAAAATCTTGAAAAGTCAGATATTTCTAGTAAATTTTAAAATAATTAAAAAAAAACTCTCTGCGATGGCAGTCTGAGTCAGTTCCTGGTAAAACCTGTGATCAAAATTTGTTGTTATATATCTCTAAAGTATGAATTCAAATTTTGCTAAATTACCTAGTGAAATTTAAAATTGATAAAAAAAATGTTAGAAGGTTAGTCTTTTCTAGTAAATTATTAAAATAATTTCAAAAACTCTCTGCGATGGCAGTCTGAATCAGTTCCGGGTCAAAATAGTGATCAAAATTTATTGTTTTACATCTCTGAAATATTAATTAAAATTTTGCCAAACTACCTAGTGAAATTAAAAATGGATAAAAAAAATCTTGGAAGGTTAGTCATTTCTAGTAATTTTTTAAATAATTTTAAAAACTCTCTGCGATGCCAGTCTGAGTCAGTTTCTGGTAAAACCAGTGATCAAAGTTTATTGTTTTATATCTCAGAAGTATGAATTTAAATTTTGCCAAACTACCTAGTGAAATTAAATATTTTATTATTGATAAAAATCTTGAAAAGTCAGATATTTCTAGTAAATTTTAAAATAATTAAAAAAAAACTCTCTGCGATGGCAGTCTGAGTCAGTTCCTGGTAAAACCTGTGATCAAAATTTATTGTTATCTATCTCTAAAGTATAAATTCAAATTTTACTAAATTACCTAGTGAAATTTAAAATTGATAAAAAAAATGTTAGAAGGTTAGTCTTTTCTAGTAAATTATTAAAATAATTTCAAAAACTCTCTGCGATGGCAGTCTGAGTCAGTTCCTGGTCAAAATAGTGATCAAAATTTATTGTTTTACATCTCTGAAATATTAATTAAAATTTTGCCAAACTACCTAGTGAAATTAAAAATGGATAAAAAAAATCTTGGAAGGTTAGTCATTTCTAGTAATTTTTTAAATAATTTTAAAAACTCACTGCGATGCCAGTCTGAGTCAGTTTCTGGTAAAACCAGTGATCAAAGTTTATTGTTTTATATCTCTGAAGTATGAATTAAAATTTTGCCAAACTACCTAGTGAAATTAAATATTTTTGATAAAAATCTTGAAAGGTCAGATATTTCTAGTAAATTTTTAAATAATTAAAAAAAAACTCTCTGCGATGGCAGTCTGAGTCAGTTCCTGGTAAAACTAGTGATCAAAATTTATTGTTTTATATCTCTAAAGTATAAATTCAAATTTTGCTAAATTACCTAGTGAAATTTAAAATTGATAAAAAAAATCTTAGAAGGTTAGTCATTTCTAGTAAATTATTAAATAATTTCAAAAACTCTCTGCGTTGGCAGTCTGAGTCAGTTCCTGGTCAAAATAGTGATCAAAATTTATTGTTTTACATCTCTGAAATATTAATTAAAATTTTGCCAAACTACCTAGTGAAATTAAAAATGGATAAAAAAAATCTTGGAAGGTTAGTCATTTCTAGTAAATTATTAAATAATTTTAAAAACTCACTGCGATGGCAGTCTGAGTCAGTTTCTGGTAAAACCAGTGATCAAAATTTATTGTTTTATATCTCAGAAGTATGAATTTAAATTTTGCCAAACTACCTAGTGAAATTAAATATTTTATTATTGATAAAAATCTTGAAAAGTCAGATATTTCTAGTAAATTTTAAAATAATTAAAAAAAAAACTCTCTGCGATGGCAGTCTGAGTCAGTTCCTGGTAAAACCTATGATCAAAATTTATTGTTTTATATCTCTAAAGTATAAATTCAAATTTTGCTAAATTACCTAGTGAAATTTAAAATTGATAAAAAAAATCTTAGAAGGTTAGTCATTTCTAGTAAATTATTAAATAATTTCAAAAACTCTCTGCGTTGGCAGTCTGAGTCAGTTCCTGGTCAAACTAGTGATCAAAATTTATTGTTTTACATCTCTGAAATATTAATTAAAATTTTGCCAAACTACCTAGTGAAATTAAAAATGGATAAAAAAAATCTTGGAAGGTTAGTCATTTCTAGTAAATTTTTAAATAATTTTAAAAACTCACTGCGATGGCAGTCTGAGTCAGTTTCTGGTAAAACCAGTGATCAAAATTTATTGTTTTATATCTCAGAAGTATGAATTTAAATTTTGCCAAACTACCTAGTGAAATTAAATATTTTATTATTGATAAAAATCTTGAAAAGTCAGATATTTCTAGTAAATTTTAAAATAATTAAGAAAAAACTCTCTGCGATGGCAGTCTGAGTCAGTTCCTGGTAAAACCTGTGATCAAAATTTGTTGTTATATATCTCTAAAGTATAAATTCAAATTTTGCTAAATTACCTAGTGAAATTTAAAATTGATAAAAAAAATGTTAGAAGGTTAGTCTTTTCTAGTAAATTATTAAAATAATTTCAAAAACTCTCTGCGATGGCAGTCTGAGTCAGTTCCTGGTCAAAATAGTGATCAAAATTTATTGTTTTACATCTCTGAAATATTAATTAAAATTTTGCCAAACTACCTAGTGAAATTAAAAATGGATAAAAAAAATCTTGGAAGGTTAGTCATTTCTAGTAAATTTTTAAATAATTTTTAAAACTCACTGCGATGCCAGTCTGAGTCAGTTTCTGGTAAAACCAGTGATCAAAGTTTATTGTTTTATATCTCAGAAGTATGAATTTAAATTTTGCCAAACTACCTAGTGAAATTAAATATTTTATTATTGATAAAAATCTTGAAAAGTCAGATATTTCTAGTAAATTTTAAAATAATTAAAAAAAAACTCTCTGCGATGGCAGTCTGAATCAGTTCCTGGTAAAACCTGTGATCAAAATTTGTTGTTATATATCTCTAAAGTATAAATTCAAATTTTGCTAAATTACCTAGTGAAATTTAAAATTGATAAAAAAAATGTTAGAAGGTTAGTCTTTTCTAGTAAATTATTAAAATAATTTCAAAAACTCTCTGCGATGGCAGTCTGAGTCAGTTCCTGGTCAAAATAGTGATCAAAATTTATTGTTTTACATCTCTGAAATATTAATTAAAATTTTGCCAAACTACCTAGTGAAATTAAAAATGGATAAAAAAAATCTTGGAAGGTTAGTCATTTCTAGTAAATTTTTAAATAATTTTTAAAACTCACTCCGATGCCAGTCTGAGTCAGTTTCTGGTAAAACCAGTGATCAAAGTTTATTGTTTTATATCTCAGAAGTATGAATTTAAATTTTGCCAAACTACCTAGTGAAATTAAATATTTTATTATTGATAAAAATCTTGAAAAGTCAGATATTTCTAGTAAATTTTAAAATAATTAAAAAAAACTCTCTGCGATGGCAGTCTGAATCAGTTCCTGGTAAAACCTGTGATCAAAATTTGTTGTTATATATCTCTAAAGTATAAATTCAAATTTTGCTAAATTACCTAGTGAAATTTAAAATTGATAAAAAAAATGTTAGAAGGTTAGTCTTTTCTAGTAAATTATTAAAATAATTTCAAAAACTCTCTGCGATGGCAGTCTGAGTCAGTTCCTGGTCAAAATAGTGATCAAAATTTATTGTTTTACATCTCTGAAATATTAATTAAAATTTTGCCAAACTACCTAGTGAAATTAAAAATGGATAAAAAAAATCTTGGAAGGTTAGTCATTTCTAGTAAATTTTTAAATAATTTTTAAAACTCACTCCGATGCCAGTCTGAGTCAGTTTCTGGTAAAACCAGTGATCAAAGTTTATTGTTTTATATCTCAGAAGTATGAATTTAAATTTTGCCAAACTACCTAGTGAAATTAAATATTTTATTATTGATAAAAATCTTGAAAAGTCAGATATTTCTAGTAAATTTTAAAATAATTAAAAAAAACTCTCTGCGATGGCAGTCTGAATCAGTTCCTGGTAAAACCTGTGATCAAAGTTTGTTGTTATATATCTCTAAAGTATAAATTCAAATTTTGCTAAATTACCTAGTGAAATTTAAAATTGATAAAAAAAATGTTAGAAGGTTAGTCTTTTCTAGTAAATTATTAAAATAATTTCAAAAACTCTCTGCGATGGCAGTCTGAGTCAGTTCCTGGTCAAAATAGTGATCAAAATTTATTGTTTTACATCTCTGAAATATTAATTAAAATTTTGCCATACTACCTAGTTAAATTAAAAATGGATAAAAAATATCTTGGAAGGTTAGTCATTTCTAGTAAATTATTAAATAATTTTAAAAACTCACTGCGATGCCAGTCTGAGTCAGTTTCTGGTAAAACCAGTGATCAAAATTTATTGTTTTACATCTCAGAAGTATGAATTTAAATTTTGCCAAACTACCTAGGCAAATTAAATATTTTATAATTGATAAAAATCTTGAAAGGACAGATATTTCTAGTAAATTTTAAAATAATAAAAAAAAACTCTCTGTGATGGCAGTCTGAGTCAGTTCCTGGTAAAACCTATGATCAAAATTTGTTGTTATATATCTCTAAAGTATAAATTCAAATTTTGCTAAATTACCTAGTGAAATTTAAAATTGATAAAAAAATGTTAGAAGGTTAGTCTTTTCTAGTAAATTATTAAAATAATTTCAAAAACTCTCTGCGATGGCAGTCTGAGTCAGTTCCTGGTCAAAATAGTGATCAAAATTTATTGTTTTACATCTCTGAAATATTAATTAAAATTTTGCCAAACTACCTAGTGAAATTAAAAATGGATAAAAAAAATCTTGGAAGGTTAGTCATTTCTAGTAAATTTTTAAATAATTTTAAAAACTCACTGCGATGCCAGTCTGAGTCAGTTTCTGGTAAAACCAGTGATCAAAATTTATTGTTTGATATCTCAGAAGTATGAATTTAAATTTTGCCAAACTACCTAGTGAAATTAAATATTTTATTATTGATAAAAATCTTGAAAGGTCAGATATTTCTAGTAAATTTTAAAATAATTAAAAAAAAAACTCTCTGCGATGGCAGTCTGAGTCAGTTCCTGGTAAAACCTATGATCAAAATTTATTGTTTTATATCTCTAAAGTATAAATTCAAATTTTGCTAAATTACCTAGTGAAATTTAAAATTGATAAAAAAAATGTTAGAAGGTTAGTCATTTCTAGTAAATTATTAAATAATTTTAAAAACTCTCTGCGTTGGCAGTCTGAGTCAGTTCCTGTTATAAGTAGTGATCAGAATTTATTGTTTTATATCTCTGAAGTATAAATTCATATTTTGCCAAATTAGCAAGTGAAATTCAAATTTGTTTAAAAATCTTGGAACGTCAGTTATTTCCAATTAATTATTAAATAATTTAAAAACATTTGGTGATGGCAGTTTGGGTAAGTTCCTGGTCAAACTAGTGATCAGAAATTATTGTTTTATATCCCTGAAGCATAAATTAAAATTTTGCCAAATTGCCAAGTGAAACTTAAAATTGATAAAATTAATCTTAGAAGGTTAGTCACTTCTAGTAAATTATTAAAAAAATTATTTAAAAAAACTCTCTGCGAAGGCGAGTCAGTTCCTGGTCAAACTAGTATTCAAATTTTATTGTTTCATATCTGTGAAGCATAAATTTAAATTTAGCCAAATTGCCATGTGAAATTTAAAATTGATATAAAAAATCTTGGAAGGTTAGTCATTTCTAGTACATTATTAAATAATTTAAAAAAACTCTCTGCGATGGAAGTATGATTTTTTTCCTGGTCAAACTAGTAATCAGAATCTATTGTTGTAGATCCCTGAAGTAAAATAATATTACGGATATGAAATTTAAAATTATTCAAATATCTTGGAACGTCAGACATTTGTTAAAAAAAAATTGGGAAGGGAATTACAAAAGTTGCCAAAAGCTTGGAAACTCAGTTGTTTGAATTTAGTTTTTTAATATAAAAAAACTTTCTGAGATTGGAATCCAAATCAGTTTCAAATCAGGTTAGTGATAAAAACTGGTTGTCCCTGGAGTATAAAATCACAACTTAGCATAAGGCCATGTTGAATTTCAAAAATCTTTAAATCTGATAAAACTAGTAAATTTAAATAAATTATAAATCTTATTTTAATATTAATATTAATGAAAATGTAAGCGATCAGATTTTTTTTAAACCTTGTAGTATAAATTCACAAATTGGTATAATACCATGCCAAATCAAGAAATAACAAATAGTTGTTTGAAAATAATTATTTATTAATTAAAAAAAAACTTTTGGGATAACAGTCTGAGTCAGTTTCTAGTTATGTTATTGATCAGAATTCGTTGTCCGTCGAATTTAAAATTTTATGATTTTTTTTAATTATTTAATAGAAAAAATATGAATAATTTAAACCCCCTTCTAGGATGGGTGTCTGATTAAGTACCTAGTCATATTAGTGATCAGAATTGGTTGTTTCATATATATATTTTTTTTGAGATAGAGTATATACAGTATATAAAAAAGTATTTACATCCCTTGGTCACTATGCACATTTTGTAATAAAACATGCAAACAATTTAAAGTTTGACAGAAACCTAGTACTTTGTGGTTTGGTTGAGCGTTTTTGCAGAATGCATTACTATGAATGCAAAGAGACTAGATGTTCCTTTTAATTCTGCTATTATTATAATATCTTGACAGATACTCTGTGTTCTGTTCTCGACTCTCGAGGAACAACACATCTCTTTGTATTCATAGTTATGCATTTGCATTGTTTATTGTTTTATCTGGATAAAAAAAAAACAATAATTTCTGATCACTAGTTTGACCGGGAACTTACCCAAACTGCCATCACTGAAATTTTTTTAAATTATTTAATAATTTATTGGAAATAACTGACATTCCAAGAATATTAAACTATTTTAAATTTCACTTGGCAATTTTGCAAGTTTTTAATTTATACTTCAGGGATATAAAACATTTTTTTCTGATCACTAGTTTGACCAGGAACGTTTGTTTAAAATTTTGAAACGTGGGTTTCATAGAAAATTAGATGTTTGGGTATCAAAAGATCTGAAATTTTATACCCTTTCCAATGACACATAGGTTGACCGGTCCACCATTCGACCGGTTCAGATGCCGGCGGATGAGCTATGATTTTGGTTTGTTTTGACCATGTTGTTTGTATTTGATCATCTATTACTGGGCAACCAGCGGAACATTTCGGTCGCTGTTATTTGCACAAGAAAAACAACATTTGGTGTTTTTGTGAACAGTGATATTCTTCACAACTTCAATACTTTGATGAACGGCATATGTTTGAAGTTCTTTCTGTGCCAAGGATATGAAATAACAAAGATTGAATAAAAGATATTGAAACGAAACTGCATAAAAGTTGCACCAAAAGATTCATCAAAACTACAAAATGATTCGTCAATCTAAGTATGTACCATTAGAAAAAAAGTTATGTTGTATGTTTTGTTTATAAATTTAATTAAAAAATATAATTAAAAGCTACAAAAATTATTAACGTTTGGTATCCCGAAAAAACATTTTCAACGCTTTCTCCGATATCCTAAGAGCAGGCTAATTTTTTTTCGATCTTTTGCCAAAGTTATGTTCACTGGTCATCTGAAAACTGATTCCACCAAATAAACCATGAAAAAATGTAGAACTGTTATTCTAACGATCATTAATGTGAAAATTGAGCCGAACAGGTCGGGTGGTCTGTCTCGAAAAAAAAACAAATTCAAAATTTTCCAACTCCTATAAAACATTAATTTTGAATTGTCATTTTGATGAAAAATTTATGACCGTGTCAAAATTAGTCAAAAGTTTCAGAAAAAATGGTAAAAAACTAAAAAAAAAAACACAGACAAAAATTGGCCTCCCGACTAAGAAAACTTTTATACAAATTCCACTTCGAAAGTTGTCAATTCCAATTCAAGCATGACATTTTTAGATTATGCAACACCGACGAACACCCTAATTCTCCATACAAACTTTAGAGAAAATCTAATCAGTTCTGTCTGAATATTTTCGAAAAAATCAATTCAAAGTTTATGCTTCCCTCTTGATAAGCCTGTGCATGATTTTTTTCATGTTTTGTAGGTCATTGTTAGCTATTGTGTTTTATATGTTTATAGGACCTAATCAAACAAAAATCTAGAAATTCTGATCACCAACATGACAAAAACTGAATCTGAATCTCATGCCAGACGTTTCTTTAAATCATTCAATTATTAATTATAAATCAAAGAGTTTCTAAGACAGTGGTTCTCAACCTTTATTGATCCATTCCCCCCTTGGCTGAATTTCAGGAACATCATTCCCCCCCAACTAATTGCACAAATGTCATAATTTTGGTATTAATGTTTGCATAAACTTTAAATTTTTCACAACATTTAATTTTTTCTTCACTCGCAACAATTTTCACATACTTGCAGCATTTTTAAAATGCATTTTCATTATCTGTTCATATTTAATGGAATGCAAAAGCTCCCGAAAAATCTTTTTATCATAATCTTTTTATAAATGTTCCTGTATGTTGCAATATTATAAACACTAACAGTTTCAGTTTTTATCAATCACAGACAGAAATCATGACTGATATTTTATTTAAAGAAAAAGACAAAATATTTTCAAAACATTCTTATTTTGAAAGGAAATGAAATTTAGCTTGAATTTATTTTAAAAAAATATTAGTAAAGCTAATTTTTGAAATTTATAACAAAATATGCTCATGTTTAAAATAATGTTATTATTTATAAAATTATTTATGAAATTCCATCCTTCAAAAATTGCTCATGTTTGAGAGAATGCAAATATAAAAAAATGATGGTTTTATTCTGAACAATTTGAAGGAGTAAACTTTTTTGAATTTTAGGTTTTGTTAGCTATATTTTTGAAACATCTGCAAAGATAAAATAAAATAAAAATTGCTGTTGTATTTTATCACAGAAATTCCCATATATTTTAAATATATTTTGAACATTACAGGTTATTGAAATACAACCAAAGATTTATATTTTTTACAAAAACGCATTGGTTTTCTATTACATCGTCATTCCCCCCCAAGAACGGCCAAATTCCCCCCCAGGGGGGAATTCCTCACCGGTTGAGAAACACTGTTCTAAGATTTCAGATATTAATAAATTTGACATGGCCGTATGCCGATTTGTTATTTTTTACTTGTGGGATGTAGAAATACAAATATTGATTACTAACATAACCAGTAACTGTATCAATCTCCCATCCCGGTCTTACCAATTTATAAATTTATACTTCTGAGACAATATGATAATAAAAAATTGTATGATGTGTGCTACCTTGTGACATAGACCATTTTGGTCAAAAATTAGTTATTAATAACGTTTGGTTATAATTAACAAACTCTACAAGATGCTATAACCCGATTTATATTCACTTCTGTTTCTCGGATCACACTTGACACACTTGTGCCATAGACCGATTCCTCATCAAAAATCGTCTTGCTATCTTGCAACACGTCATAGAAATTGTTGGAAAATATTGAAATTGTTTCTTGTTTTTCACAAATTTACTTTAAACACAAACCCCTAGTAACATTTTTAAACTTACAGGCTTTATCATGGTTCTGAAAACCCTCATACGGCCTAAACGGGCTTTTATGGCCTACTTAAAACCTAAAATGTTACTAGGGACGTGGCCCGCGAGGTGATATTTTGTGGCCCGCGGACCCATTCTGAATGATCATCTAAAATGGCCCGTTGACCACTTGTAAAGTGATTTTATACTTTTTCAAAATTAAGGTTTATTTTAAACTTTATATGCTAATCTATTTTATTATTTGTTGACAAAAAAAAACTTATGATTAATCAATATTTTGATCCCCACTTTAGGATAGAAATAATTTGCTCAAAATATTTTATAATTTAAACAATTTCACACGTTTCAATGTGAGTGAAACTAGTAAATATCGTCAAATTTTTCATCAAACATTTTTAGAAATATTAAAAAAACTTTCAAGTATGACTTAGGTAGAATTCTGTAATAGTTGCAAAAATGTAAGTTTGCTTTATTAATTTGCAAGTCATAAAGACACTTGTATGAACTGACCCTCAAACATACATTGCATTTCCTTCGGGATTTGAACTCATTACAGTTTTTTTTTTTTTTTTTTTTTTTAAATTTATATTTATTCAAATTTCTTTTCCATGTACATTCATTCAGTTAAAATATTATTGAGTGTCCAATCACAAACGATGACTTTTCACCTCAATTTTAAATACTAGCAACTTTCATTTATTCATGAAATATTGTAGCTTTCGCTATTCAGTGATTTCAAATGTAGGAGGTCCTCCATGTACAAAAGGGAAAAGGGATACCTTAAAACTAACTTATAAACTATATAAAGAGCGGATCAATGCAGCTGAAGACTGCAATGATTTTTGTCGAAATGCATCAATTATCTTATTGGACATAACATCCAAAGTGTCAACTTCGGCTAATTGATGAAGTTCACTGGTGCTGAACCAGGGAGGAAGTTTCAGAATCATTTTCAGAATTTTGTTCTGAATCCTCTGAAGTTTTTTCTTCCTGGTTAAGCAACAGCTTGTCCAGATCGGCACAGCATAAAGCATGGCAGGTCTGAAAATTTGTTTATAAATTAACAGTTTATTCTTGAGACAAAGTCTAGAATTCCTGTTTATAAGTGGATACAAACATTTAATATATTTGTTACATTTAACCTGGATACTTTCAATGTGATCCTTGTAAGTAAGGTTTTTGTCAAAACCAAGTCCAAGATATTTCACTTGATCCTCCCACTTTAAATTTACCTCATTCATCTTTATAATGTGATGACTTTTTGGTTTAAGAAAATCAGCCCTTGGTTTGTGAGGGAAAATAATAAGTTGAGTTTTTGCAGCATTTGGAGTAATTTTCCATTCTTTCAAATAAGAATTGAAAATATCCAAGCTTTTTTGTAATCTTCTTGTGATGACACGAAGGCTTCTGCCTTTGGCGGAGATGCTTGTGTCATCAGCAAAAAGTGATTTCTGACATCCTGGGGGCAAATCAGGCAAGTCAGAAGTAAAAATATTGTATAAAATTGGACCCAAAATGCTTCCTTGAGGGACGCCAGCACGTACAGGTAGTTGATCAGATTTGCTATTCTGATAACATACCTGCAGAGTACGATCCGTCAAATAATTTTGAATAATTTTCACGATATAAATCGGAAAATTAAACCTTTTCAATTTCGCAATCAAACCTTTATGCCAAACACTGTCAAATGCTTTTTCTATGTCTAGAAGAGCAGCGCCAGTAGAATAGCCCTCAGATTTGTTGCTTCGAATTAAATTTGAAACTCTCAACAACTGATGAGTAGTTGAATGCCCAAGGCGAAATCCAAACTGCTCATCAGCGAAAATTGAATTTTCATTAATGTGCGTCATCATTCTATTAAGAATTATTCTTTCGAATAATTTACTAATAGATGAAAGCAAACTAATTGGCCAATAGCTTGAGGCTTCAGCAGGATTTTTATCCGGTTTCAAAATCGGAATTACTTTGGCATTTTTCCAACTACTGGGAAAATATGCCAAATCAAAACATTTGTTGAAAATTTTGACCAAGCAACTTAAAGTTGCTTCTGGTAATTTTTTAATTAAAATGTAAAAAATGCCATCCTCACCAGGGGCTTTCATATTTTTAAATTTTTTGATAATAGATTTTATTTCATTCAGATCCGTATTAAAAACTTCATCTGATGAAAATTCTTGTTCAACAATATTCTGAAATTCTATTGAAATTTGATTTTCAATAGGACTCAAAACATTCAAGTTGAAATTATGAGCACTCTCAAACTTCTGAGCAAGTTTTTGAGCTTTTTCCCCATTAGTTAATAGAATATTATCACCATCTTTTAAAGAAGGGATGGGTTTTTGAGGTTTCTTAAGAACCTTTGAAAGTTTCCAAAAAGGTTTGGAATAAGGTTTAATTTGTTCGACATCTCTTGCGAACTTTTCATTTCGCAGGAGAGTGAATCTGTGGTCAATAACCTTTTGCAAATCTTTTTGAATTCGCTTCAGTGCAGGATCACGAGAACGTTGATACTGTCTTCGGCGAACATTTTTCAGACGAATCAGAAGCTGAAGATCGTCATCAATAATGGGAGAATCAAATTTGACTTGGACTTTAGGAATAGCAATATTCCTAGCATCCAAAATTGCATTACCGTAAACCGGGGTGACTTTGATAGGATTTCAATTTGTTTTTAGAATATTTTCCAACAGGTAACGTTTTTCTCAAGATTATTATTTTTAAAACATGTACTGGGGTAGGCCACACAAAGTCCAAGCACTATTTCGGAAAAAAAGTTTTTTCAATAATGTTTAGAAAAATAGTTACGTTAAAAATTCTTAGTTTGAATTCCGGGGTGACTTTGATAGTCATAGTTTTTCTTGTTTAAATCATATTTAAGATGTTCAAACTACATTTGTACGTTAAATGTCCCATCACTAAAGTAGCTGATATAGTATTTAAGAAAAAAAAAATCAATGTCTATATTTAGTTAAATAAGTGTATAAGCTTTTAAGGAAAATACATATAAATTTTAGGTTAAATTGTTAAAAAGTCGGAATTTTGCCTGAAATTTGTTAAAACTAGTTTTGTTTATAAAATTATCGATTTATATTGCATTTTATACTGAATTCGAAGCACGAATCACAAGTTTTCACATTTTACATGAAATTTGTTCAACTGAAATTTCCTATAAATTTAGATAGTTTTTATAATTGTGTTTCAAAAACACATATTAATTATTTTTTACAAACTTTTTTAACCTTCTCCTAATGAAAAATTGTCCAAAGAATCCGAAAATTCAATCCGTTTTCCGATTAAAAATTATGTTCATTGAGAAAATCATGACACTTTGAGAAGTTTAAAATAATGACTTTCATCAACATTTTCTTAACTATAGTTAACTAACTTTTTAAACTTGTCAAAATTTAATGAAAAGTTCTTCTTGAGGTACTTTGAACACTTCTCTACCACGGTCAGTATGTTTCTAAACCATTCCTTACGTATTTTAATTGTACTCTTCATTTTGCGGAAAAATCGCAAACCTATCAAAGTCACCCCGGCTATCAAAGTCACCCCGTTTTACGGTAGTTAAAGATTCCAAGGCTGAATCAATATCAGCTTTGGTTTCTAAAACAAAATCATGATTTAAATTATTCTCAATATGATGCTGATACCTGTCCCAATTAGCTTTGTGGTAATTAAACACAGAACTATTGGGTCTGGTAACTGCTTCATGAGAAAGTGAAAAAGTTACTGGAAGGTGATCAGAATCAAAATCAGCATGAGTCACTAAAGGACCACAATACTGACTTTGATTTGTCAAAACCAAATCAATTGTTGATGGATTTCTAACAGAAGAAAAGCAAGTTGGTCCATTCGGGTATAAAACCGAATAAAGACCAGAAGTGCAATCTCTGAATAGAATTTTACCATTGGAATTTACTTTTGAATTATTCCAAGATTGGTGTTTGGCATTAAAATCACCGATGATCAAAAATCGAGATCTATGCCGAGTAAGTTTATTCAAATCCCCTTTGAAATAATTTTTATTTTCCCCAGTGCATTGGAATGGCAAATATGCAGCTGCAATCATAATTTTCCCAAAAGAAGTTTCAAGTTCAATGCCCAAACTTTCAATAACTTTTAACTTAAAGTCACGTAACGTGCTATAAGTCATACTACGGTGGATAACTATTGCAACTCCACCGCCATTTCGATTCATTCGGTTATTAGTTATAACTTTATAATCTGGATCACTTTTCAAATAAGTGCCAGTTTTTAAAAATGTTTCGGTTATAACAGCAACATGCACGTTATGAACTCGTAAAAAGTTGAAAAATTCATTTTCTTTCGCTTTTAAAGAGCGAGCATTAAAATTCATAATATTGATGGAATTACTTAGATCCATGATTAAACTTCAGGGTAAGAACAACATCATTCGCAAATTTTAATCCAATCTGGATTGCTTCCATCATGGATGTAGCATTACTCATTGTTTGAATCAAACCAAACAGTGAGTTTTGCAAAAAAGTCATTTTTTCAAACGTAACATCGCCGAGATCAGAAGAACCCAAAGCGTTGCCAGCAGAAAAATTTTCAAATGAGATTTGAGGTACCTGCCCAATTTCAGAAAGATTGGTAGAGGATTTAAAATTCGTGGATGAACCCGAAACGACGTTAGCATAAGAAATGCCATTGTTGTTACCTAACTTTTCCACGGTAGGGGTATTTCTAGAATTGTTCGAGTGAGACAGCACGAACGTTTGATTTAAAGATGCAGGTACAACCTGACTTTGAGAAAATTTCGGTTTGGATTTCGGCTGATGCTTAGCACGAGAATCCAAAACCTTTTTTCTGATGGGGCAATCCCAGAAATTTGATTTGTGATTTCCACCACAATTTGCACATTTAAATTGGGTGACTTCTTTCACGGGACAATTGTCCTTGTCGTGAGAAGAATCCCCGCAAACCATGCATTTTGGAACCATGGCGCAATGATCAGTACCGTGACCGAATGCCTGGCAACGCCGGCACTGGGTCAGATTCTGGCCATTACCGCCATGTTTCTTAAAATGCTCCCACTTTACCCGTACATGGAACAAAAACTGAACTTTGTCCAAAAGTTTCAAATTGTTGATTTCATTTCTGTTGAAATGAATCAGATAAAATTGTGAAGTCAAACCAAAGCGAGAAATATTCCCGTTTGATTTTTTCTTCATCGGTATTACTTGGGATGGGGCAAAGCCAAGCAACACCTTAAGTTCGTTTTTGATCTCATCCACCGACAAGTCGTTGGAGAGACCTTTCAGGACCGCCTTGAATGGACGAGCATTCTTGGTCTCATACGTGTAGAAATGGTGTTTGTGGGTTTTTAAATAACCAACAAAAGTTTGGTGATCTTGTAAAGATTCCGTCAACAAGCGACATTCTCCTCTTCGACCAAGCTGGAACGAAACTTTCAAATTGCAAGTTTCCTTGCAATTCTTCAGTTGCGTTCGAAAGCTGGCCAAATCGGAGACGGAAGTCACTACAATTGGCGGAGCCTTTACTCGTTTCTCGACGGCAGAAGGCTCAGTACGAGGAGAAGGTTCCTTGTCATCAGTTTCGGATAAAACACCGAAACTGTTTGTCAATGGAATTGGAGGATTGACCTCACATTCAGAATCAGAATCAGACCTCAGAAGAGGCTGTTTTCTTTTTCTGTTTCCGTTAGCCGGTTTAGCGTTCAAACGCTTCACCGACGTAACGACCAAATCTTCAGAAGATTTGCGTTTACCTTTGTTTTGACGCATTTTGCAAGCAAAGTTCTCTTAAAAAGATGGCTTCGTTTGTAAAATACAACAAAATTTCAGGCGGGGTTAGTCTTGAAAAGACTGTTTAGAATTTTGGAAAATAACTCAGGTAGTCTTTAAAAAGACTGTGAATTTTGTTTTGAAATAACTCTGAGCTTAGGTAGTAAAAAATACCGCAGCTCTAGTGTCCGTTCACCACGAAGGTTCGCAAGACACTGCAACTCATTACAGTTAGATAACGAATCTGATTGGCTACCAACTGATTCAGGCAGACAAAATGTGGAAATCGGAGGATCAAGTTTGTTGCAAATATTTCACAAAGCTTTCGTCGATCAACCCACCCCTCCACCATTATTGAAAAATTGGCTCAAAAACCAGGAGCAAAAAAATATTTTCAAAAACTTCAAAACTTCAAAAAAATAAATTTAAGTGCAATCAGCAATCAGGAATTGATTAAATATGCAATCCTTTGCATTTGGATTCATTTGAGCATGTTTGGGTTTATTAAAAAAATAAATTTTAGATAATTTTCTTATTTCATCATAATGTTTTTTCGCTAAAATATATACGGAAGCTTAAAACATTTTCTAATTTTTTTTTCATTGAAACATTGAAATTCTGGCTTTCAACGACTTTTCATTAGCCACACTTAATTAATAGATAAAATTACGCCTTCAGATGAATTGTTCAACATGTAATGTCACCATTTTCGAAACATAAACACAAAACTTTGTTTTTTTTTGAAAACACAAGTACATTCAACTAAAAAGTTTTTTTTTTCAAATACCTGAAACAATAAAATCAACGAAACCGATAGAAAACCGTTATTTTGTGGTTTCTATTATTTTGAATTGTTTTTTTTAATAACAAATTAAATCTTTTAATTTAAAATAATGTAATTTAATTTTTTTCAATAAACTTTTTTTTGTAAATTTGGCCCGCAAGCGCATTTGAGCTTCAAATTTAGCCCGGCCTCCAAAAACTTTGAGCACCCCTGTTTTTTTCCTTTGCGGTGTCAGTTGACGTCTAAGACCGTTTGAAGCACCCCTGTTTTAAACATACTGAGTTTCTAAGGATTTATAAATGTTTTCCTTTGGGTAATAGAACAACAAATTCTGATTACTAACATGAAAAGGAACTGATTCAGACTTTCATCCCAGAAGGTATTTTTTCAATAATATATTTCAATGAATTAATTTTACTTGATTTATAGAATTAATAAAATCAATATGACTTTATTCGATTAATAAATATTTTTGGAATATAAAACAACAAGTTCTGACCACTAACAGGACCAGAAACCTTGAACTAAATCAGACTCCCATCCCAGAAGGATTTTTTTAAATTACAGTACCCGTGGTGTAGGGGTAAGCATGGTTGGCTCTCACAAAGTGTGCCTGGGTTCGATCCCAGAAGGTCCCACGACTCGCCTTCCGTCGGACGGGGAAGTAAATGTAAATGTTTCTAGGATATTCTTCGCTTACTTTTTCAAAAGGTCCTATGTACATTTGAAACCCATAGCGCATTGGTTGTTTTGAAAAAGTAATCATGGCTTTTATGTGCAGGAACTGACTCAGATTCGTATCTCAGAAGGATTAAGAATTTTTTTATAAATTATTTCATATATTTAATTTTACTCTATTTTTTTTCATTTTTGACCGATCTGGCCACTTTGGGACCGGTTCTTGAAACTTTTATGCAATTCGAAATATAACTAATGACGCGTTTATTTTAAATTAATTTTTGACGAGGCAATATATGTGCCTAAGTTCATTATTTTTAAAATCAAGCTCATTGATGATCCCCACAAGCATTTTTTACCAATCTGGTCCCTTTTTCAAAGCAATTTTTGATCAGGCAATTTGGGTGTAAAAATTCATCATATATAATTTCACATCTACATTGGCTAGTTACTTTTTTCTGAAGGAGCCCCGGAACCGATTCAATAGTTGCCAGATCTGTTCAAAACAAATTATTGTGATCATGAATGAGCCTGTTTTTGAAAATGATGAACTTTGACAATCATCTTGTCTATGCCTAGTCAAAAATTGTTCTGAAATAATCCAATATATTCAATATTCCAAGTTTCACCATAGTTTCCAGAATCGGCCCAGTGACCAGATCGGTAAAAAATATTTGTGGGGATGAATAAGCTTGATCTTTAAAATTATGATCATTGACATCCATATTGCCTTGTCGCAAATTGTTCTGAAATAATCCCGTAATTTTTCATATTTCGGATTGCACCGGAGTTACTAAAACCAATCACCAAGTGACCAGATCGATCCAAAAGTAATTTTAGAGTTTTTGGATGCCCGACATTTTGAAAATGATGAACTTTGACCCCCAAATGGCTGGGTCCATAATAATCACATAATTTGCCATAATCCGGGTTTCACCAAAGTACCAGGAACCGGTTCCAAAGTGGTCAGATTGGTCCAAAAGAGGTTTTGGGGTTCATGGATGTCCTATCTTTTGAAAATGATGAACTTTGACTCCCAAATGGCTGGGTCTATAATAATCACATGATTTGCCATATTCCGGGTTTTACCGGAGTACAAGGAACCGGTTCTAAAGTGGCCAGATTGTGCCAAAAGAGGTTTTGGGATTCATGGTTGTGGTATCTTTTGAAAATGATGAACTTTGACCCCCAAATGGCTGGGTCCATAATAATCACATAATTTGCCATATTCCGGGTTTCACCGGAGTACCGGGAACCGGTTCCAAAGTGGTCAGATTGGTCCAAAAGAGGTTTTGGGGTTCATGGATGTCCTATCTTTTGAAAATGATGAACTTTGACCCCCAAATGGCTGGCTCCATCATAATCACATAATTTGCCATAATCCGGGTTTCACCAAAGTACCGGGAACCGGTTCTAAAGTGGCCAGATTGTGCCAAAAGAGGTTTTGGGATTCATGGTTGTGCTATCTCTTGAAAATGATGAACTTTGACTCCCAAATGGCTGGGTCCATAATAATCACATAATTTGCCATAATCCGGGTTTCACCGAAGTACCGGGAACCGGTTCCAAAGTGGTCAGATTGGTCCAAAAGAGGTATTGGGGTTCATGGATGTCCTATCTTTTGAAAATGATGAACTTTGACCCCCAAATGGCTGGCTCCATCATAATCACATAATTTGCCATAATCCGGGTTTCACCAAAGTACCGGGAACCGGTTCTAAAGTGGCCAGATTGTGCCAAAAGAGGTTTTGGGATTCATGGTTGTGCTACCTCTTGAAATTGATGAACTTTGACTCCCAAATGGCTGGGTCCATAATAATCACATAATTTGCCATAATCCGGGTTTCACCGAAGTACCGGGAACCGGTTCCAAAGTGGTCAGATTGGTCCAAAAGAGGTATTGGGGTTCATGGATGACCAACCTTTTGAAAATGATGAACTTTGACTCCCAAATGGCTGGGTCTATAATAATCACATGATTTGCCATATTCCGGGTTTCACCAAAGTACCGGGAACCGGTTCTAAAGTGGCCAGATTGTGCCAAAAGAGGTTTTGGGATTCATGGTTGTGCTATCTCTTGAAAATGATGAACTTTGACTCCCAAATGGCTGGGTCCATAATAATCACATAATTTGCCATAATCCGGGTTTCACCGAAGTACCGGGAACCGGTTCCAAAGTGGTCAGATTGGTCCAAAAGAGGTATTGGGGTTCATGGATGACCAACCTTTTGAAAATGATGAACTTTGACTCCCAAATGGCTGGGTCCATAATAATCACATAATTTGCCATAATCCGGGTTTCACCAAAGTACCGGGAACCGGTTCTAAAGTGGCCAGATTGTGCCAAAAGAGGTTTTGGGATTCATGGTTGTGCTATCTCTTGAAAATGATGAACTTTGACTCCCAAATGGCTGGGTCCATAATAATCACATAATTTGCCATAATCCGGGTTTCACCGAAGTACCGGGAACCGGTTCCAAAGTGGTCAGATTGGTCCAAAAGAGGTATTGGGGTTCATGGATGACCAACCTTTTGAAAATGATGAACTTTGACTCCCAAATGGCTGGGTCCATAATAATCACATAATTTGCCATAATCCGGGTTTCACCAAAGTACCGGGAACCGGTTCTAAAGTGGCCAGATTGTGCCAAAAGAGGTTTTGGGATTCATGGTTGTGCTACCTCTTGAAATTGATGAACTTTGACTCCCAAATGGCTGGGTCCATAATAATCACATAATTTGCCATAATCCGGGTTTCACCGAAGTACCGGGAACCGGTTCCAAAGTGGTCAGATTGGTCCAAAATAGGTATTGGGGTTCATGGATGTCCTATATTTTGAAAATGATAAACTTTGACTCCCAAATTGCTGGGTGCAAAATAATCACACGATTTGCCATATTCCGGGTTTTACCGAAGTACCGGGAACCGGTTCCAAAGTGGCCAGATCGGTCCAAAAAAGGTTTTGGGGTTCATGGATGACCAACCTTTTGAAAATGATGAACTTTGACTCCCAAATGGCTGGGTCCATAATAATCACATAATTTGCCATAATCCGGGTTTCACCAAAGTACCGGGAACCGGTTCTAAAGTGGCCAGATTGTGCCAAAAGAGGTTTTGGGATTCATGGTTGTGCTATCTCTTGAAAATGATGAACTTTGACTCCCAAATGGCTGGGTCCATAATAATCACATAATTTGCCATAATCCGGGTTTCACCGAAGTACCGGGAACCGGTTCCAAAGTGGTCAGATTGGTCCAAAAGAGGTATTGGGGTTCATGGATGACCAACCTTTTGAAAATGATGAACTTTGACTCCCAAATGGCTGGGTCCATAATAATCACATAATTTGCCATAATCCGGGTTTCACCAAAGTACCGGGAACCGGTTCTAAAGTGGCCAGATTGTGCCAAAAGAGGTTTTGGGATTCATGGTTGTGCTACCTCTTGAAATTGATGAACTTTGACTCCCAAATGGCTGGGTCCATAATAATCACATAATTTGCCATAATCCGGGTTTCACCGAAGTACCGGGAACCGGTTCCAAAGTGGTCAGATTGGTCCAAAATAGGTATTGGGGTTCATGGATGTCCTATATTTTGAAAATGATAAACTTTGACTCCCAAATTGCTGGGTGCAAAATAATCACACGATTTGCCATATTCCGGGTTTTACCGAAGTACCGGGAACCGGTTCCAAAGTGGCCAGATCGGTCCAAAAAAGGTTTTGGGGTTCATGGATGACCAACCTTTTGAAAATGATTACAAGCTTCTTATCCCATGCTTTTTCATCCAAAGCGCTTAGAAAAATCATAACCATTTATTTGGCTGGCCGCACCACATGCGCAAAACATTTAAAAAATATACTATACAATATACTACATCATAATCTATCAAAAGAAACAAAAACGAAAAATTTTTTTTTATTAATTTATCATTAAACTTCTCCCACCGCGCAACATCAGTAAAGTCACGCATGGCTTGAACAACAACACTCCTGCTGACCAGCGAGGTGCGCTGCCGGCGGGCGGCTGTGAACGCGCGTTGGAGGCAGGCCATGAGATGCGTGCACACACAAACAAACAAACACCAAAAATAATGCAAATTTTCAAAAGTTTGCATTTGTCTAGGAGAGTTTCTCAAAACCTATTCATCCTAGAGATTTGGTCCCAAAGAACAAAATGTAGAGGATGAGTTGCTCGAATTTCGTATGTCGTAAAAAAGGTACCTTTTCTAACAACTATTAGGAGATATTTTGAGTCAAAGTTGTCAAAGAGAGTTTCCCGGCATTACAAAAAAAATTCAAAAACTTTTTTAGTGCAAAATGTTCAGCAAAGAGTACTTGAATTTTGCATGTAAAAATATTTGAGAAAAAACCTTACCATGTTCGAAAATCCCCCACATTTACTTGCACCTTAACATTTGGAAGCGCTGAAAACACTTATTGAAATAATTTTTGATATTTTTGTTGTTTGCGCTAATCCAAAGAAAACCTTTTTTTTTTTTTTTTGGTAAGTTTAGTAAATCTGTAAAATGTGTTCTTTCTATTGAATTTGTTTTTTTTTATTTTAATATTTATTCAATTTCACTGAATAGCAGCTCTCTGCGATTTCGCAAGTCGTCATTTCTTTGATTTTTTGTTTTTTTTTTTTAAATGGATGTAACTTTGTCCGTACATTTCCTGAGTCAAAAAAGCAATTTCACATCATTCGTTTATCAATACAAATCTTCAAACATTTTATTCTCATTTGAAAAGAGCATAAACCGAAAAAAAAGTTCTGCGATCGGACTCAAACTTTGTCTGGAGGTTCCTTGGTCAAAATAATCAGACCTGTATTTTTTGTTTGGCCATTAGGGTGACCTACGCAATGGTCCCAAAAATGTGAATTTTCCTCATTTTTTGCAAATACTACTTTGAAAAAACTCATAATTTCGCACCATTTAAACCTACCTAAAAAATCCTAAAAAAGTGAAAATTTGAAAAAGTCGTATTACTTGAAATGGTGCTTTGAGCATGCCTGGACCATAGAGCCTAAATTTCACATAACATATCAAAAAAAATGAGGTATCGACGCGTTTCGCGCCAGAACGGCCAGAACAGAAAAGTGGTCATAACCCGATTTTAGAACTTTTTTTTTGGTATATAATGCTCTTTTCAAATAGAATTGCTGAATATATGAGTACCTGTACCTTGGGATGGATTTTTTTAGATAGATCTGGTGTCCTCGGGGAAATTGTAGATTAAAAGTTTTAATCAGGACTATTTGAAATTATTTTTAATGATTTTTTTTTCTTTTCACTTGGGGAATACATGGACAGTAAAAATATTCAAATTTAAAAATCGAGAAGTATTTGGGACAAATCTAGAGAACTACTCAAAAGGTATTGACTCATTGACACAGTATATGATTTGAATTTGAATAAAACATTTAAAGATTAAGTATTTGAAAGATTTGAAGATTTGAAGATTTGAAGATTTGAGGATTTGAAGGTTTGAAGATTTGAAGATTTGAAGATTTGAAGATTTGAAGATTTCAAGATTTCAAGATTTCAAGATTTCAAGATTTCAAGATTTCAAGATTTCAAGATTTCAAGATTTCAAGATTTGAAGATTTGAAGATTTGAAGATTTGAAGATTTGAAGATTTGAGGATTTGGAGATTTGAAGATTTGAAAATTTGAAAATTTGAAGATTTGAAGATTTGAAGATTTGAAGATTTGAAGATTTGAAGATTTGAAGATTTGAAGATTTGAAGATTTGAAGATTTGAAGATTTGAAGATTTGAAGATTTAAAGATTTGAAGATTTGAAGATTTGAAGATTTGAAGATTTGAAGATTTGAAGATTTGAAGATTTGAAGATTTGAAGATTTGAAGATTAGAAGATTTGAAGATTTGAAGATTTGAAGATTTGAAGATTTGAAGATTTGAAGATTTCAAGATTTGAAGATTTGAGGATTTGGAGATTTGAAGATTTGAAAATTTGAAGATTTGAAGATTTGAAGATTTGAAGATTTGAAGATTTCAAGATTTCAAGATTTCAAGATTTCAAGATTTCAAGATTTCAAGATTTCAAGATTTCAAGATTTCAAGATTTCAAGATTTCAAGATTTCAAGATTTCAAGATTTCAAGATTTCAAGATTTCAAGATTTCAAGATTTGAAGATTTGAAGATTTGAAGATTTGAAGATTTGAAGATTTGAAGATTTGAAGATTTGAAGATTTGAAGATTTGAAGATTTGAAGATTTGAAGATTTGAAGATTTGAAGATTTGAAGATTTGAAGATTTGAAGATTTGAAGATTGAAGGTTTGAAGATTTGAAGATTTGAAGATTTGAAGATTTGAAGATTTGAAGATTTGAAGATTTGAACATTTGAAGATTTGAAGATTTGAAGATTTGAAGATTTGAAGATTTGAAGATTTGAAGATTTGATGATTTGAAGATTTGAAGATTTGATGATTTGAAGATTTGCTATGTGGCGCGGGTTCGATTCCCACCTTATCCTCCTGGCCTTTTATCGGATGGGGAAGTAAAACGTCGGTCCATTTACGTAAAAGAGGTTTTGAGTGAATCACCACACATAACCTTCGGACGCCTAGAAATGAGCAGAAATTTGCAACAGAGCCCACAAAAAACCGGGGGGTCGTTAAAGTGGATTGCTTTGCTTTTATAAACTGATCAATTGCGAAATCCGGCCGACCTTGCCAAAAATAACTTCATTTTCGCAGGTTGTTTGTTTGCAAATTCAGCGAAATCCTTGCATATAATGCCCAACCCTCAGGGCAGAAAATTGTTTTAATTGTTGAACAAATTTGTTGTCGCCATCGCGTCGTCGTCCTCGACATTTCGGACAAGTTGTACTTTGCATACTCCTGCAAACTCTCGAAAAACTTTTGACCGGGGGCGAGTGTGAGAACGACGATTATCCCCCAGTCACTCTCTGGTGCACCCCAGGCCAGATATTCCGCCGCGGCCTTGGAATCCTTGGAATTTGTTTCATTAGAGCCCTTCAGGGCTCACTCCGTACTGCTCTCCAAAGTGCGCGACCAAAGGGAATATCATAAAAATAACTCTGCCAAGTTCTCACGACCGAGCTTTTGCGCTGGAAGGAAGGAGAATGACCTGGATGCCATCGCCGCCGAAGGGGACGACGACGGTCCGTTGCAGTTTCAGGAGTTTTGCGAGATTTTCTGTGAAAACACAGGACGTTCCGCGGTGACGAGTGAATAAGTGAAAGAAATTTGGTTGGAATCTAGTGCAAGGTTTTGCCAGCACGGCGGCAATTATGATGAATGGAAATGCTTCCCTGGAATGAGATGGATTGGAAACCGCCTTTGACGAGGCTTTCCTGGAATCCTGGCAAATGTCTTGTTGTGGAGTGTCGTCTCGTGCGGTAGCGTGGGAACATTTTAAGCTGAGAATTGCAGCAATTTTCCTAGTGCTGATTTGTTTTTTATGCGTTTTCAGTTAAAGCCTTAGTCATAGCTGAAACGCTAATCATAAAGCCATTTTAAATTTCATGCTACTAGGTTTAAATTAAAAGCTTGTCAAGTTATTGATGTGTAGTAAAATAGAATTTTATTTTTATTCTCAATTTACACGTTTTGCGAAACGCAATACGCGGTCAATCCGATTTTCGCGTCCAGATGTGTGCTTTTCCCTCAGCCTCAGTTTATGAATGTATAATCCCTTAGAAATCGCTTCTGTCCAGTACTCCTGTGAGGCATTAATGGACGCTGGATTCAATGTCTCGCTTATCTTGATCTACTTCGACAAAGAGCTGGAGATCCATCGACGATATCGACGACCGTCAGGGGACACAGGATGCGACATTTTCACGGGTGTTCTCCCGATCTCTAGCCATAAAAATCTAAACTTGGCCACTTGGGAAGGGTGCCACCGGGCAAGAAGAAGTGAGCCTGAGGAGGGTGATGCAAAACTTTTTTGAATGGGATATTTTTCATGTGTGTGATGCAAGCTCGGAAAAGTAGAGTAGTTTATAAGGCTCTTAGCTGCAGCTCTCAAAACTCGAGAAGTGGATAAATGCAACGTTCAGTCTGGCGTTATCGCGGGCCGTCGATCTGCTGGGAAACTGACAATGAATCGCACACACAACAACAACAAGATAGATAGCAGTTTGCTGGCTGGGAGGACGACTGACTCAACTTTCGTCAGAGTTTGCCAGCAGAGTGGAGATTAATGTGATTCCCTCCCGTGTCCCGTGGGCTCTTCTGCGCTCTTGGCTGCTGCATCCGTCCGTCAAGCTCAATGAGAACACCGAACTGAACACTGACCGGGATTTTAATTCACAAATTTGTATTCATTACATGAGCTTGCAGAGTTTGAGTCGTGGCCAACATCCACGCATGAGATAAGCTAAAGTTTTTAAGTTCTGCCCCGGCGACGGAAGATTCTCGGAGCGAGGCAAAGATTTTTGTTTTATAGATTTAATAAATTTGATTTATGCCAAGACGCGCGGAGGCCACTTTTTGGCAACGCAACCCGTGAAATGCCAATAAATCACATAATCATGGACATAAAACTTCTACGGTAGCGCCACGCCACAGAGAGACGGTGGTGGCCAACAACCGGGGAGATTCCGGGATCGAGATTCGAGATGTGGGGACAGCATATTTGCGTTGAATCATTCCGCGTTCGCGGTGGACCTTAAAATTCCGTAAATACCGTCATAAAGGTAGCTAACCCCGGAGGCTCCGGAGGTTCGAATTTTAGTAGTTTTGTAATGAAGAAGCAAAACTTGCCTAGACAAATGGGTAATAATTTTGTCTGGGAATTTTGAGAGGGTATTTATTGGGGGAATTAGCAATCTTCGTGGTAGGTTACCAGCTATTTAAAATCGGAAATTTTATTTGGTTTCCGAAGTTGATTTCAGAAAAACAAAATAACGTTTGTACGAAAATGTGTATTTGACAAGAGATCTTCTTATAAGAATAAAATGTTTGCAGATATCAGTGGCATTTTATTTCAAAATAATTAGTCTTCTAAGTATCCCACATCAGGTTATTTTTGCATTTTTTTTCCTTCTCTGTCCAATTCGTTCTCCTTAGTACCAGTAAACTCTCTCCCCATTTCGAACAAATCAGCTGTTGAAAGGTAGTCCATATCTCAGCTCAGTATAACAACTGCACCAATGTAATTGTTAAAGCAACCTAAATAATGAAATGAAATGATAATAATAAACAATATTTTTTAAGAATAAAAATATGTATTTAATCCTTTTTTTCAACGAAGTCGGGTCTATTGAGTACCCCGAGTCTTAGTTGCTGAAATTCCCTGCAATATGCAATAACATTTCAATAGGACTTGAACGTTTTATTTTTGCCTTCCTCACTGAGGTAAGGCTATAATCCTGCTCTAAAAATGAACTTTGTAGAAAATCACCTTCATGTATACATATCGACTCAGAATCGAAAAACGGACAAATGTCTGTGTGTATGTGTGTGTGTATGTATGTATGTGACCAACAAACTAGCTCATGTTTCTCGGCACTGGCTTGTTGCATTCGACTTGGTTTAGGGTCCCATAGTTCGAGTTTTATACAGATTGAAGTTTCAATAAGTAGTTCAAAAGTTATGTATAAAAATGTGTTTTCATATATATCCGGATCGCACTAAAATGTATGTAAACTATGTCCGGATCCATCATCCAACCCATCGTTGATTAGGTTATCAAAAAACCTTTCCAACGAGCCTAAAACATTGAAGATCTGGCAACCCTGTCTCGAGATATGCCCACTTAAGTGATATTTATGCACTTTTTGGAAGCCGGATCTCACTTAAATGTATGTAAACTATGTCCGGATCCACCATCCGACCCATCGTTGGTTAGGTAATCGAAAGACCTTTCCAACGAGCCCAAAACATTGAAGATCTGGCAACCCTGTCTCGAGATATGGCTCCTTAAGTGATATTTATGTATTTTTTTGAAGCTGGATCTCTCGTAAATGTATGTAAACTATGTCCGGATCCACCATCCGACCCATCGTTGATTAGGTTATCAAAAGACTATTCCAAAGAGTCCAAAACATTGATGATCCGGCAACCCTATCTCGAGGTATGTCCACTTAAGTGATATTGATGAACTTTTTGGATGCTGGATCTCACTTAAATGTATGTAAACTATGTCCGGATCCACCATCCGACCCATCGTTGGTTAGGTAATCGAAAGACCTTTCCAACGAGTCCAAAACATTGAAGATCTGGCATCCCTGTCTCGAGATATGGCCACTTAAGTGACATTTATGTACTTTTTTGAAGCTGGATCTCACGTAAATGTATGTAAACTATGTCCGGATCCACTATCCGACCCATCGTTGGTTAGGTTATCAAAAGACTATTCCAAAGAGTCCAAAACATTGATGATCTGGCAGCCCTGTCTCGAGGTATGGCCACTTAAGTGTTATTTATGTACTTTTTTATTCCGGATCTAAAAAATAGATGAAATTTTTGTACAATTCCATCATATCAGCCATTGTTGGTAATAAGTGAGGAAGGCTCCAACCACATAGGTGGATAAAGTTAGTTTTTTCCTTTGGAAATGTTATTCTCGATATTTTGAACATATTTTGATAGATTGCAAAATTTACAGAAGTTTTTTATAGTTTTCATTGAAAATCGGTCCAATAGTTGCGGAGGTGTCGACAGTTAAAAAATGAATACTGCTTTGAAAATATTAGGAAAATTTCATATTTTTTCCAAATTTGATTCTCTTTAATGCTCTTTCTCGGGAACTCCGAAATTTGTTTTTGCAGATTTTTTCAATCTTATTTTTAGTGCGTCCATCCCGGGAATTCCCGGGACAAAAATCCCGGGATTTTTCCAAAACCGGGAATTCCTTAATCCCGGGATTTTTCATATTTTGTCCCGAGAATTCCCGAAATTGAAAACATATCAAATTTTGGTCTAGAAATTCAGATTTGGTTGTGGAAATTAGTAATCGATAAGCATTTTAAAGCATTAAAATTTTTATTCGGCATATGACAACATTAATTTGGCAGGGAAAATTGTTAAAATTTTTGTTTACAGATCCGCAAAATGCTTTGCGCCTTAGATATTTTCTACTAAATTTTATTTATTTAAAAAAAAGACTTATTATTATATTCACGTTCATTTATGACTTTAAACTTGGAAAAAGCATAATATTTTAAAAATTATTTAACTTTTCATCATAAACCGGCATCTGGAGCAAATCAGGAAAAAGTAACGAATTAAGACAGCTGTTTAAGCTAATTTGTTTTTGAATAATGTTCTGATTGTTTTGATTGATTTCGATTACAACAGGAACAGATCAAAACAATTAGTACACAAATTTCCAAATTTATTGCTCTAAAATCTCCTGTACCTATTCAGACTGTAGTCCCGATTATCCCCAGTTGGTAGTTGATGGGTAGTGACTTAAAGATAATTTTTAAAATATGTTTTTAAACATAAAACATAAAATTCGAAACTTATCCAAAGTGTTGCATTGTCTGGTATAATTTTATTTCTTGTTGTTTTAGACACTTTCAATGAAATTGTATAAGCTTTTGTAGTTATATTATATAAATAAAAAAATAAAAGAAATATATTCAAAATTCTGGTTCAATTAAATTCTAAAGCACATCAAAGAACACATTTTTTAAATTGTGTTTTACACTATCTAAAGACTGCTTTCTATGTTCAGATTGAAGTGTAGCTTATCACCATTAACAGTTTTGAGCTAATTCTATGATTTAAGCTAGAAAAACGTAACAAATATAATGAAAACATAGATTTTATGACTGCTGCAAAAATTTCCCTGGATCCCGGGAATTCCCGGGATTCAAAAAATATTTTTCCCGTTTCCGGGAAATTCAAAACCCGGGAAAATTGGACGCCCTACTTATTTTGTCACTATAAATCAAATTGTAGTAACAAAATAAGGTAACAAACATTTTTTAATTAATTTTAAACATGTTTCAAGAGACATACAATGCCACCTCTTCGAAAAATTTCAGAATGGACAAAAAATCTATAACTTAGAGATATTTTTTTTTTGGAAAAAATAGTCACCTTTAAAAAAATTTAAAAAAAATCTAATTTGCGACCAAAAAAAACTTTTGTGAAGTTTTTATAAAAAACGTCAAGTTATATTCATTTTCAGGTGTTTTAGATTTTTTTGAGAATAATGCCCACGTTTGCACATTTAAAAAAAATATTTCGAAAAGCTGAGGAAAAAAAAGATATGACCATGAAATGATATTTTCTCAGTGCCCTCATTTAGATCACAGATATCTCAGGAACTAATGGTTCGATCTCCACGATATATCTTTTTTTTTTTTGCTTTTTTGAATTATAAATATATTATAAATCGATCAAAACATTCCTTCAAAAGATACTTATTTTTGAATTTTAATACCATTTTTGTATGGAAATTTATATGAACCAGGCAAAATGTATTTTGAAAGAATGAGGAAAGCATTTAATCAGTTTCAGCCAGTTTAAAAAATATATAAAAATGGATTAAAACGCTAATTTTAGTTAGAACTTCTCTTCTGACAGATTTTTCGAAAAAAAAACAATTTGTATGCTTTTAATTTTTTTATCTCAAAGGGGCAAAAATTCTACAAATATGACACCTTGATTGAAAAATAAGCCCTGTACCATGATTTCTAAAACTAGGCCAATGCAAATTTTATTTCCAGATTTTTTCCCAAGTTTCGTCAAATGTGGCAACAACAAAAATATGCTAAAAGTGTAAATTTTTATTAAATTTGTAATTTTTTTTTTTGAATAGATTGTTTAAGAGCGAGTTTTTCACCGATGTGAAACAGGTTGTATCGAGGTGCTCCGATTTGGATGAAACTTTCAGGGTTTGTTTATCTATACATGAGATGAACTCATGCCAAATATGAGCCCTCTACGACAAAGGGAAGTGGGGTAAAACGGGCTTTGAAGTTTGAGGTCCAAAAAACATGAAAAATTTTAAAATTGCTCGCATTCCCGTAAAAATTTATCAATTCCAACTCTCTTAGATGCATTCGAATGGTCTTTTGAAGCCCTTCAAAATGTGCTATAGACATCCAGGATTGGTTTGATTTTTTCTCATAGCTTTTGCAAATAACTGTTAAAAATTGATTTTTTTAAAACCCTAATAACTTTTTGCAACAGCCTCCAACACCCATACTCCCATAGGTCAAATTTAGGGAATTTCATGAACTATAAGCAAAAGGTATTAACTTTTTGGCCAATCGCAGTTTTTCTCATAGTTTTTCGATTTTTCTATAACAAACATTTTACAACGTTAGTTTTTGCCCTGTAGACCATCTTAGCGTCATTTTTTGGTATCAATTTTGTCATATTCGGAATCCTCGGACAATTTTACGTAAGTTAGAATTATTGGAGTTTTAAATTTTATTGGAAAAAAATCCATTTAGAATGAATTAAAATATTTTTTTACAATTTGTCGGATTAGGGGTTAAACGTATATTCGCCTACTTCATACAGCATTTGACGTATTGATCACAGGGTGAATAATATCTATTTCTTTTTTCAATAATGATTTATTTAATTATTTTTGAAATCAAATTTACAACTCCAATACTTCTAACTTACGTGAAATTGTCCGAGGATTCCGAATATGACAAAGTTGAGACCAAAAAGTGCCGCTATGACGGCCTACAGGGCAGAAACTAACGTTGTAAAATGTTTGTTATAGAAAAATCGAAAAACTATGAGAAAAACTGCGATTGGCCAAAAAGTTAATACCGTAGGCTTATAGTCCATGAAATTCCCTATATTTTGACCTACAGGAGTATGGGTGTTGGAGGCTGTTGCAAAAAGATATTAAGGTTTTAAAAAAATCAATTTTTAACAGATATTTGCAAAAGCTATGAGAAAAAGTCAAACCAATCCTGGATGTCTATGGCCCATTTTGAAGTGCTTCAAAAGACCCTTCGAATGCATCTAAGAGAGTTGGAATTGATGAATTTTTACGGAAATGCGAGCAATTTTAAGATTTTTCATGTTTTTTGGACCTCAAACTTCAATGCCCGTTTTACCCCATTTCCCTTTGTCGTAGAGGGCTCATATTTGGCATTGGTTCATCTCATGTATAGACAAACAAACCCTGAAAGTTTCATCCAAATCGGAGCACCTCGATACGACCTCTAGAACAAACCGAGCAGAATCTACAAATACTGCCTCTTAACATTTATTTTAGCAATTTCAAGCGAAAAAGGCTTTCTGATCTTTTAACAAATTATGAATTCTGGGATAACAAACTATGCAAGGATTTTTTCATATTTGTAGCAAACTGTCAGGGATGTTGTGAATGAATTTTGCTAAAACTTCGGGTAATTTTTAGAAACTATGTTAAAACACTTACCCAAATATTTTAGAGATCGTTGGTCAAAATCGTATTTTTTTACGAAATGGACAATAACTTTGAAACGATTATAAGCAGCTAAATTTTTCAAAAAGCATCTGAATGTAGGAATATTGTGATACTTATATGCCAAAAATTTCATTAGGTTTTGTTGAAACACGAGCAAATACCAGCTAATTGAATTGGGAGTTAGGTTTGACAAATCGTCCAATATCATATACTTTTGACTGGTACTGTATCAAGCTTTTTGTGCTACTTTTTACTTAACATTTTAGGATTGTAATTTTATTTCTTTGTGTTTGCGTACCTCTTACCCGGCAAATATTTACTGATAATTTCCCATTGCAAGAATACAAAATGATGAATTAGGCAGTTTATTTTTGAACAAAAAGAAATCAAATTTACTCAAATCGTTTGGAGACAAAGTTTTACATTAATTCTTGGTTTTGGCTTATTACGTTCAATTTTGTTTCTTTTTGTCAAGAAATATAAATTTATTCATTGGAATCTCAAGCAACAAAAATAGTTTCAGGAGTTCTACAAGAGCTCTTCAAGCCTTTTTGTCATTTGGACTGTAAATCTGTTGACAATAAAAAAAGAGGTTTTGTGATTATTTGAGAAGGACCCATCAGTTGGCGATCCACTCAAACGGGCTTTTCCCTCCAAACAAAACAAAACAAAGAAAACTACAGCTTGGCAATTTGGACCGCGGATGGATAAAACTCTCTTCAAATACTCTTCCAAACTCTTAAAAGAGGATTGAAAGGAATTAAATCCTTCCGCGTTCCAAATTGTTATGCTGTAGCTATCTTGAAGAGTCCTTCTAGACCTCTTGAATCTTGCCAAATGTTTCAATTTACTTTTGATGACATTATGTTACAATTCATAAAACTCAACTCACCTTCCAATAACTCCCACCAAGGTCCAAACGATAAAAGCCTGGGGCAACCTGCTCGTACTACAACCATCGCTCCATCTGCTCCATGTCTTACTCCTCCCCCTACTACTCATCGCTCAGAAGAGACCCCCACTCCTGCTTCTTCCTCCACTATTGATTCAAACACACAAGTCCCACTTTTCCTGCTGTCCTGTATCCTGCCGGACATTACTCCATGGTATCACCGAGCTTACTTTCAATGTTTTTCCTAGCGATAACTGTTTCGTTTGTTGAATTCGCATTGCAAAGAACTTATTTTTCTGTTCACTGGAAATTTAAAAATTTCCCTCGTAATTTTCACTTCACCGCTGTCACCTCACCTTCCACTTCCGGATCCGCTAGCAATGTAATTACTACTAGACACTGCGTTGCAGGGAGCGTCGCTCGGCCTGTGTGATTGGAAATAACTGATTTTTTGCCCCCTTGTCGATATGTGTTTCTCTTTTTCCACCCCACGTCGTCGGCACACACATACACACGCACACACACACAAAGATTCACACGTTTTCGTGTCTTGCAGCGGCTTGTTTCGAAAAATTTGTTGTTTTCCTTCGATTTCTCCACTCTCGATTATCTCCGTTTTTGGACTGTTCTCTACACTTCTTCGACCTCCGCCTCGCTCCTACTCCAGAATACCTCCTTGCTGCTGGTCAGCAGTTTACCACCACCACCACCACTTACTCTTCAGCAGCACCGACACGAGGGTAGCGCAACTCAAGGTGTGATCATTTTGGACCCCATTAGAGAGAGTGCTGAGAGACTTGAACGCGCGCGCGCGCGAAAACAAGCGATGAACCTCGCATTCGGGTGGAGGACACTCACTGCGAGGTCATCGGGACGGGGGCTTTGGGATCGAAACTTTTCGGAACCAAGAAGACGCGCGCTCACGAGTTATAGTTGTTGATTTTTGACGAACTGCCGCGCGGCCGCGGAGAAGAGCTCGATATTTCAAAAGCGTTGTTGGCAGCCGCGACTCTCGATGGTCACTAGCGGCCGGGCGGCGCCCTGGCCAAAGGGAGCGCACAGACTTCCAAAGATCATCATCATCTCGCGGGGTTGGCGCGCTGCGCTCGAAGAAAACGATAAAACCCTTGACCGGTGATGATGGCGAAGAGAGGGACCCCTCTAACAATGTGAAAAAGAGATAAAGTACGAACCCCATCAATTATATTCAAATTGAAGGGAGCAGCAGCAGCTTGCGCGAATAGAGGTCTTAAGGTTGGGCATTTCACGTTCCCAAATAGACTCGTACCAGTAAACGGTTTTCTGCTATTTGGGGTCATAAAAGCGCCATGTTGTTTTTCTTCATTTCATTTCATTTCTTTTTTAGGGGGGTAGGAAAAACTGGAACCTCTTACGCACACAGAAACGCAAACGCCAAAACGATCGATATAATTGTGTTGGTGTGTGGCTGTGGTTAAATCTCTGAATGGTGGTGGGTGGTCGATCGTCGTTTCAGGCGGATTATGGGTTGTTCGATTGGAATGTTGCCTTTGCTGCGGAGGAATCCCGTTTGAAAGTGATACGCGTTGAGAGCAAGGCTTTTCAGCGGTTTTGATTGGGGTTGACACGGCGTCAATGAGCGTGGTGTTGGTGGTGGTTTGAGGTTGCGAAATGGAGCTTGTAAGAGATTGGTTGATTGAGGTGATAATTGGTTAGGATGTTGTAGAGGTTCAGTAACGGTAAATAAATTTATTATATCAATTGATTAATAATTCAACAACTTGCATCAATACTAAAAACAACTCAATGTTTTAAAATCTTAAAATTCTCTTTTCGATTCTATTACATTGTAATTAAAGGGGGATGTGCGAAAATTCACAAGAAGTTGTAAATTCTTGTGTCTTTCGATTCTCAGGAAATTCGGTTGAAATTTCCAGGAATAATGATATTTTTATACATTGTTGCAAATTAAGGAAATAAACAAACTAGATCAGATAATTTACATAGCTAGGAAAAAAAAGTTCAGCATTTTTTCGGCTTGATGCTACTTAGAAAAATTGAAAATAACTATTTAAAGTAATCCTGATTAGGATTTTATGTCGACTAGCGTTGTACTGGATTTTCAATCCAGAGGTCATTACGATTCTCGTAACGGGATAATGAAGTTTTTTTGGTGATAAATAAAGACTAAATTCAGTTGATAAACGTATCAAATATGAGTATGACTATAATTGCACTTTTGAAATAACTTCTAAACATGAAATTTTAGTTTAGTTATAAATTCATTGTTCTTTATTTGAATCAAAAATCAATCTGGTGTTGATCGAGAAGATGGAGGGGGGTGCAAACAAAAAAAACTTAATTTCAAACTTCAAGCCTAATCTTTTTTAAAATCTGTTATCAGGACATTAAAATATTCATTTTCTACTAGAAACAAAATAAATTTGAAGACATTCCGAGATACAGCTTTATGAAGTAAACATTAAAAAAACGGGTGCCACAATATCTCAACACTGCTTTGACAAAATCGGCTCAAAATATTGGTGAAGATTCGTTTAACTGGTCCTGTCTGCATGACGAAAGCCAATTTTCAAAATTCTTATTTTTAAAAAAGATAAAAAATATTTTCATGTTTTTCATATAAAAATCGAACGTTTTGCCTTCCTCACTGAGGTAAGGCTATAATCCTGCTCTAAAAATGAACTTTTTATTAAAGGCTCGAAGACCCACCTTCATATATACAAATTGACTCAGAATCGAAAACTGAACAAATGTCTGTGTGTGTATGTATGTATGTGTTCAAAAATCTTGCCAAGTTTTCTCAGCACTGGCTGAACCGATTTTGATCGAACCAGTTGCATTCGACTTGGTTTAAGGTCCCATACATCGCTATTGAATTGTTTGAAGTTTCGATAAGTAGTTCAAAAGTTATGTATAAAAATGTGTTTTCACATATATCCGGCTCTCAATTATATGCATGTAAACGATGTCCGGATCCATCATCCGACCCATCGTTGGTTAGGTTATCGAAAAACCTTTCCAACGAGTCCACAACATTGAAGATCTGGCAACCCTGTCTCGAGTTATGACCACTTAAGTGATATTTATGTACTTTTTTGAAGCCGGATCTCACTTAAATGCATGTAAACGATGTCCGGATCCATCATCCGACCCATCATTGGTTAGGTAATCAAGAGACCTTCCCAAAGAGTCCACATAATTGAAAATCTGGCAACCCTGTCTCGAGTTATGACCACTTAAGTGATATTTATGTACTTTTTTTGAAGCCGGATCTCACTTAAATGCATGTAAACGATGTCCGGATCCATCATCCGACCCATCATTGGTTAGGTAATCAAGAGACCTTCCCAACGAGTCCACATAATTGAAAATCTGGCAACCCTGTCTCGAGTTATGACCACTTAAGTGATATTTATGTACTTTTTTGAAGCCGGATCTCACTTAAATGCATGTAAACGATGTCCGGATCCATCATCCGACCCATCATTGGTTAGGTAATCAAGAGACCTTCCCAAAGAGTTCACATAATTGAAAATCTGGCAACCCTGTCTCGATTTATGACCACTTAAGTGATATTTATGTACTTTTTTGAAGCCAGATCTCACTTAAATGCATGTAAACGATGTCCGGATCCATCATCCGATCCATCATTGGTTAGGTAATCAAGAGACCTTCCCAAAGAGTCCACATAATTGAAAATCTGGCAACCCTGTCTCGATTTATGACCACTTAAGTGATATTTATGTACTTTTTTGAAGCCGGATCTCACTTAAATGCATGTAAACGATGTCCGGATCCATCATCCGACCCATCGTTGGTTAGGTAATCAAGAGACCTTTCCAACGAGTCCACATAATAGAAAATCTGGCAAACCTGTCTCGAGTTATGACCACTTAAGTGATATTTATGTACTTTTTTGAAACCGGATCTCACTTAAATGCATGTAAACGATGTCCGGATCCATCATCCGACCCATCATTGGTTAGGTAATCAAGAGACCTTCCCAACGAGTCCACATAATTGAAAATCTGGCAACCCTGTCTCGAGTTATGACCACTTAAGTGATATTTATGTACTTTTTTGAAACCGGATCTCACTTTAATGCACGTAAACGATGTCCGGATCCATCATCCGACCCATCGTTGGTTAGGTAATCAAGAGACCTTTCCAACGAGTCCACATAATAGAAAATCTGGCAAACCTGTCTCGAGCTATAACAACTTAAGTTATATCTGTGTACTTATTTTTCTGGACCTAAAAAAATAGCTGGAATATGTGTCCAAACCTCTCATATTACCCATTGTTGGTAAAAAGTGAGGAAGGCATCAACCACACAGCTAAAAAAGTAGTAATCCAGCTGCGTGTAAAAGACCTGGGTGTAAAATAAATATTGCATTATTTTATGCAATTTTATGTGATTTTACATCCTGAAATATGTAGCCCATCAGTATGGGAAACCTACTTGACCGAAATGTCAAGCTCATATATGCGTTTATCCATGCAGCTTTACATCGGTCTGATGGCCGAGTTGGCTTAGGCGCCAGTCCTTACTGTTGGTGCTGGGTTTGAATCCCGTCGGTTGCAACTTTTTTTTTGTGTGTTGCAAAAATTGTACATGCAGTGTGTAATATTAAGTGTTTATTTTGACGAAGGTGATGTGCATGCTTTAGCATGCGATTTTACCATCGGATTTTTTGCTGTGCACACAGGTGGATTATGTTAGTTTTTGATTTATGTATTTAAAAAAATGCAAAATTTCAAAATTGGTCTTCGTTGTGCACACGAGATATGTCTTGCGAGTCTTCACCCCAAATTTCAGCCAATTTTGTCCACCCCATCTTGAAATATCGTTCAGAGAAAAAATCTCGCAAAGCTTGACAGTTCGCTTTGGGCATGGCGAAATTTTCATCTTAAATCGTCTGTAACTTACACAGCAAAAAAATCCGATGGTAAAATCGCATACAAAAGCATGCACATCACCTTCGTAAAAACACTTAAAATTACACGCTGCATGTACATTTTTTGTAAACACAAAAAAAAAGACGACAAAAGACGACGGGACTCAAACCCAGCACCTAAAGTAAGGACTGGCGCCTTAGCCCGCTCGGCCATCAGACCGATGAAAAATGGAAAGGATAAACGTATATTTGAGCTTGACATTTCGGTCAAGTATGTTTCCCATACTGATGGGCTACATATTTCAAGGTGTACTATTACACAGAATTTCATAAAATAATGCAAATTTTTTTCAACATAACTAGAAATGCTTTTGAAATTTCTTTTAAAATGTAAGAAAACGACAGTCAATGTAAAGTTTGAAATAAGTTAGAGTTTCATGTTTTTCAATATATTACAAATTATCTTTAAGTCACAACCACCATCTGGGGAAAATCAGGACTACAGCATGAATAGGTAGGTACAGAAGATTTTAGAGCAATATGATTGGAAATCGGTGTACAAATTATTATGTTCTGTTTCTGTTAATCGATATCAATAAAAAAAAGCATTGTGCATTTAAAATGGCTTAAATAGCAGTCTTGACTGTGTTTGATTAAAAATAATCAAATATGATATTATTTTTGTTTATTTTAAAATCATGAATTTACGTCAATCATACCCATTTTTTTCAAAATTGAATGAAATTAATAAAAATATTTTGAAAGCGCTAGGCATTTTGGCGATCTGTTAACTAAAATTTTAAAATATTTCTTATATTAGAATGAATGAATGAAAGAATGAAAGCTAATAAAACATGAATATCATTGCAATGCAATGCAGTAAATCTGTTAACAATTACTAGGGTTAGTGAATTTTCACGATTTCGCGGACAGCGTGAAATTCGTGAAATTTGAAGATTCCCGCGAAATTCCGTGAAATTTATCAATTTTCTCAAATCAATTCATTAAAATAATAACATAATCAATATTTCATTCATAAAAGACTTTTCTAGTAAATTTAATTAGTTTTCAATTGAAAAATGTCATAAGAACCATTTGAAAAATTGTTAACAAAATCTACATTAACATGAAATTGATAGAACATTTACTAAGAAGTGAATGCTGCGAAAACTTAAATGATGTTAATAAAAATCAGTCAAAGAAAAAAATTATTCCCGCAATTTTTTTATAAACTCTGCATTTTTCAACCGAAACTTGTTTAATTTGATTGAACAAGTGTTTTGTGATATTTTGTTTAAGATTCTACAAATTTATTTTTTAATTTCATTGATTTTTTTTAGAAAGCAATTAAAAGCAAACATTCTTGTAAAAGTAACATTCAGTGAAAAAAGTTGTCTTTCCCTTTTCTTCCGGTCAATGATTTAACGGAGGAGCAAAAAAATAGATTGAAAAATTGAAATTCATTAGAGTAAAGAAAAATATTGAGAATATAGATTGCTATTTACTTGATACTCTAAAAAATATTTTATCAATTTTACTTAGGAAACTAACATTTTCATTAGCCTTTATAACAATTTAGTTATTATTTAATTTGAGATTTGAAACATATAATTTAAAAAGAAATAAAAAGACTCATGCTTGGTTATTCAACATTAAATTATTATTTATTAGTTAGTTTTTTTTTTATCTTTTAAGTCAACTTTAAGACAATTTCACCTGTTTAATTTTCACGATATTTAAATATTTGGGTGAATGGCTCCCGTGGAAATTTAAAAAAATGTTTGTTTTCTGTTCGGATTTAAAATGAAATTTTGAAGATTTCCCAAGTCACATTTTTTCCAGGAGTTCTACAAGAGCTTTGTGGTTTGGTTGAGCGTTTTAGCAGAATGCATTACTGTGAATACAAAGAGACGAGTTGTTCCTTTTAATTCCGCTATATATTTTAATATCTTGACAGATACGTATTTCGTCTACTACTTGCAGACTTCATCAGTGTTCTGTCGAGAACAGAACACTGATGAAGTCTGCAAGTAGTAGACGAAATACGTATCTGTCAAGATATTAAAATATATAGCGGAATTAAAAGGAACAACTCGTCTCTTTGTATTCACACTACAAGAGCTCTTCAAGATAGCTACAGCATAGCAGTTTGGACCGCGGTAGGATAAAATTCCCTTCAAAACTTCTTCAGGAGTTTGGAAGAGTACTTGAAGAGAGTTTATCCTACCGCGGTCCAAACTGCTATGCTGTAGCTATCTTGAAGAGCTCTTGTAGAACTCCTGGAAAAAATGTTACTTGGGTTAGTTACAGATAAAATTATTTTTGCCTATCGATTTTAAATTTTGTTTTTGAAAAGTGAGATGAAAATTCTAAAAATATTTTAAACGGGGCAAAATGTCACAATAAAAGTTAATTGTTAGATTGTTTTGTTGAATTTGGCTTTGATATGAAATTCAATAAAATGTAAAGGATAAAATAGTAGCAAATCAGCGAAAACTGTTTAGCTATATTAGTCAAACATTAAAAAAGCAGCTCAATAAATGACAATACGCATGCTCTAGATATAGAGCCCATCCATAAACCAAGTGGACTTTTTTTAAATTACTAAAAGTTTTTTTGAGTGTCACGTTGAACGTTAAGACTGTTTAAGTTTATTGAAAACATTATAAATAAAGCAAAAAGTAGTTTCCGTAAGTTTAGCTTATGATTTTGATAGTTATTTTAACATTTTTCACTTTCCGCGAAATTTCCGTGAAATTTGGTGTTTTGAAATTAAGGTCCCCGTGAAATTTGCAATTTTTGAGCGTGAAAAATCACTAAGCCTATCAATTACTAAGTATTCAACTTTTTATCTATTTCCGCACCAAAATCAGCAATTTCAATTTGTTTTCAGTTTCGGGAATTGCTAAAATACCCAGGATCCTGTTTTGGAAAAATCTCGGAAATTTTGTCTCGGGAATTCCAAGGATGGATGTGCGTTATACATTATTACCATAATGCAACAGTTCAGACTCCATTTTCCGAAGCTTCGGTAATCGAATCACGAATATATATATATATGCATATTTTTTTTCGTATTTTCAGATTTGGTTACATTAACCATCAAATTTAAACTCTGCGACCCTATTTTAGTCAAGTTTGAATGTTTGATTACCCTTAAAATAAAAAAATATGCATTTTTATCCAAATCACCACCATTTGGGCTGCCATCTTGGAATTAAAAATTAGAAATTACTCTGGAATAGCTTAGGGATCAAACAAAAACTAAACAATAAAAAATAAGACGGAAAAAAAATCTGTGGTGACTCGAATATTTGATTATCCGAAGAAAATTTTTTCTGAGGCCTTCGGATAATTAAATCTGGACAATGTGTGTGTGTGTGTGCAACCAACCAAACGGGACCACGCGGTCGCTTCTTACAAATTGAGTTGTTTCCATGTATTTATAGATCTTCATTCTATACATACAAATAACTCGCATAGGCATTTGGAATGTGTTAGCTCTGCCGAGCTTCGGTGACCCATTTCTACGCTGGCTAGCCGAGCGCGAGGTCCCTCAGCTTTTATCGACAAGCCCCGCCCTGAAGAACGTTTGCACCAATCGGGTTCAAACGTTATTTAGAACTTCCGAACCCTTGTCAAATGGACAAGGACCCAGCGCGTATATAGTTGATAGTAACAGTATTCCTAATTCCAGGCGTCGCTCACCAAGCCGTGATGGCCTAGTGGTTAGCATTTTTTGCTTACCAATCCAAAGGACGGGGGATCGAACCCCGACTCGGGCGACTTTGATTTTTCGTTCATGTTCAGTGTTTCAAGATTTATATTTCCTATACTTTCTCGTTGGGAGCAGATGGGAATCGAACCCAGGACCATTCGCTTAGAAAGCGAACACCGTAACCAGTCAGCCACGGCCGCTCCTGGATAATTAAATCTGGACAATATATCAAAAAAAATACGAGAGAAAACAATCCTAAATTTGATCTAACCGATCGTGGCCCTAAATTAAAAAAAAAAGCATAGAAAGTCCTTATGTTGCCCTCTGATTTTTCAATAAAAGTTAGGAGGAACTTAAAATAATTCATTGGCCTAATCAGTTTTCATCAAATCTACCTTTCAATGTTCTCAAAAAACTCCAGTTTCATCATAAATATTTAAAAAAAAGCTTTGGTCAATATATTCCAATATGTTTACATCAATTACAAACACGCTAAAGAAAATTTACTATTACATCTTTTAAATTTCCTTTATGTAGTTAAAATTTGAATATTGCAGAGCGTTGAAAAATATATTCAGGGCATTTGAAATTTAAGATGGAAAATAGAATAAAAATAATTGATTGGAATAATCGAAAAAAAGTATTAAAAAATTGAAAACCTTTCAATTATTTTTAACAACTTAAAGAAAAAAATTGTTTTGTTTATCATCATCGATAGTTTAGTCAGCTTTTTTCTAAGAGAAATAAAGTAATAGTTCAAAAAATAAGACTTTACATCAAAACCGTTGAGTCATTCCGTTCTCAAGGATTGTTTTGAAAAGACCATTTTTGTGTGAAAATCATTTGTTTATCACTTCATCATTTTAACCTCGAGTATCAACCACTTCTCTCATTTTGAACAAAACTTTACCACACCACTAGAGCAGGGGAGACCTTTTGAAAAATTCCCATAAACTTAAGTGGGTTCCCCTAAAATAAATGTTTCGAAAAAAGTTCAACTTTACAACCAGCTGTGAAAAGAATCTATTTGAAAACCCTTAATTTTTAGGCAAATGAATAGCGATTTCATCATTTACTGCCTTTTTTTTTAATTTTAAACGATGAATACGAAAAAAATATACATGAACAATGAATTGAAATTTGGATGATTGTTTTATTTTATATCTTCAATAAGTCTAGCATCTGACATTCCCTCTCATATTTATTCATACACCTCATTCACACTTTATTATCACTTGATGTATCCGAAATGGTCTTAAACTCACACAAACACCTAAAATGTCAATCCCGCCAAAAAACAAACCGGAACAGCCACCTTTCCTTTCGTCTCACCTCGTCAAACGCGCGACACCAACTAACGGAAAAACAAAACAAAAAACAAGAACAAAACATCCCACACAACTGACAACTCGTCACAGCGAAAATCCCTCACAAAACTCACGCTCACACGACTGATTGGCAACTGCCAATCTCCAACTAGACCCGAACCATGTCCCTTTTTTGTTTTGCTGCCTTATCCTGCCTACCAATAGAGAGGGCCAACCCAACCCGACCCAACTCCAGTCCAACAATCAAATCTCGCACACACGCGCGCGCAATCGATCTCACTTCTCCTACGACGAACGGAGCGAAAATGCGAAATTGCTTGCAACGAGAAACCGACGACAGGGTGCTCTTGTCGTCATCGTTGTGGCCGTCGTCGTCGTCGGTGATGCTGTCATCAATCGTGGCTGGAAAACAACCGCGCGCGCATTCCTTTTTCCGGAGCACTGCGAAACCTGCGAGTCCTAAATGTAATGCCGAGGATTATACGAACGCGGAGTCGTGTCGTGTGGTGGTTGGGAAATAAGGACGAAGATGAAAGGGAATTTCCGGTGGGGTAATCGTAGAAATTTTAAACATTTTTAATGTTTTTTATCGGAAATGATAAAAAACACCATAGCCAAAATAGTTTCATTAAATTTTAAATTGTCCTTTTATAATATTCAAAAGTACAACTACTTTAAGGTCAAATATACGGAATTCAAAATTGTCTTGATTAAAGACTAAATTTTATACATAATTCATCTTCGGATGAAATGTAATTATTGACTAATGATATTCATTTTAAACACTCGAAATATTTTCAATTTATTATCAAACGAACAATTCCCGTAAGTTTGCTTCACATATCACCAGAAAATCTATAAAAAAATAAAAATCAAATCCAAATTGTTCGCTCTACAGCGTTACCTTGGCGTTCTCGATTGCGAGATTCTTACTCGAAACTAGAACCAATCCAAACCATTTTTACACCCAAGCTCCCATCCACCCCAGGATTCAAACAGACGACCTTTGGATTGTGAGTCCAACTGTCGGCCAGCGACTCCACCTCGACAGGCCCCAGGGAGACTACTTAGGATAGTTCTCATGCATCTTTTTCTATCAATTAAGAATTGGTGAACTCTTATGAAAAGGATTCTTTAATTAGCGTTACGAAATTTCGACAATTTGTGTTTTTTAAGAGGAGAAAAGTGAATTTTGATTTCGAAAATCAAATATACATCACTTATGATTTGGGTAAATTTGCCGAATGAGAAGATAATTTACCTAACACATAAAAAAACCCATGAACAATTTAACGGTGCAAAAAAAAACTACTATCTTCATTATAATTCACACATTTTTTAAGTTATCCCCAAGCAGTTAATACAACTAAGCAATTCTCTCAGATTTCGGTCATTTTATTTTTTTTTGTATTTTTTTTTTTTAATCAGGCTGAAACTTTTTTGGTGCCTTCGGTATGCCCAAAGAAGCCATTTTGCATCATTAGTTTGTCCATATAATTTTCCATACAAATTTGGCGGCTGTCCATACAAAAATGATGTTAAAAATTCAAAAATCTGTATCTTTTGAAGGAGTTTTTTGATCGATTTTGTGTCTTCGGCAATGTTTTAGGCATGGATAAAGACTAGAAGATACACGTTAAACTTTTTTTTTGTTGATTTTTTATTCAACTTTTTGTTACTAAAACTTGATTTGCATATATTTTTTATTTGTTTTATTTTGCCTTCCTCACTGAGGTAAGGCTATAATCCTGCTCTAAAAATGAACTTTGTATAAAAACGTCGTAGACCCACCTTCATGTATACATATCGACTCAGAATCGAAAACTGAACAAATGTCTGTGTGTATGTGTGTGTGTGTATGTGTGTGTGTATGTGTGTGTATGTGTGTGTGTATGTGTGTGTGTATGTATGTATGTGACCAACAAACTAGCTCAAGTTTCTCGGCACTGGCTGAACCGATTTGACCCGAACTTGTTGCATTCGACTTGGTTTAGGGTCCCATAGATCGAGTTTTATACAGATTGAAGTTTCGATAAGTAGTTCAAAAGTTATGTATAAAAATGTGTTTTCACATATATTTGGATCTCACTTAACTGTATGTAAACTATGTCCGGATCCACCATCCGACCTATTGTTGGTTAACTTATCAAAAGAACTTTCCAATGAGTCCAAAACATTGAAGATCTGGCAACCCTGTCTCGAGATATGGCCACTTAAGTGATATTGATGTACTTTTTTGAAGCCGGATCTCACTTAAATGTATGTAAACTATGTCCAGGTCCAGGCCGGATCTAAAAAATTGATGAAACTTGTGTACAGCCATTGTTGTGAGGAAGGCTCCAACCACATAGATGGATTAAGTTAGTTTTATATATATATATATATATATATATATATATATATATATATATATATATATATATATATATATATATATATATATATATATATATATATATATATTATATATATATATATATATATATATATATATATATATATATATATACAGCAATTCCATTTGAAAAGAGCCTAAACCAAAAAAAAAGTTCTCCGATCGGGCTCAAAATTTTTCTGGGGGTTCCTTGGCCAAAATAATTAGACCCGTATTTTTTTGTTTGGCCATTAGGGTGGCCTACATCGTGCTAGGGTGGTTCAAAAAATGGCAATTTTCGTCATTTTTCGCAAAAACCACTTTTTTCTAAAAATCATATCTCCGCGCCATTTCATCCGATTTTAGCTGTCTTAGACGCAAAAGAAAGGTGATGAGTTTGGCTATTTGGGAAAAATAGTAAAAAGTTCCAAAAATCTAGCTTAACTATTGAAAAAGTCGTATGAAAACTTAAAATGGCGTTTTGACCGTGTCTGGACCAAAGAGCCTATGTCTGAAAATATTTTTATCGGATTCCTCGGAAAATTTCACATAACATATCAAAAAATTGGCGATGTCGAACCGTACGTTTTGGAGATACGATTTTTTGAAAATAAAAACTGCGTTTTTCGACGCGCCACGCGCAAAAACGGGAAAATGACGAAATCGGCAAAAAATCAACTTTTTTCACTAAAACTGCGATAACTTTAAAATTTCAGCGATGACCTATACATGTCTGGGTACCAAAATTTTCGTAATTGAGAGACGCAACTTTTGGTACCATAACATCTATAGGTCATCGCTGAAATTTTAAAGTTATCGCAGTTTTAGTGGAAAAAGTTGATTTTTTGCCGATTTCGTCGTTTTCCCGTTTTTGCGCGTGGCGCGTCGAAAAACGCAGTTTTTTTTTTTCAAAAAATCATATCTCGGAAACGTACGGTTCGACATCGCCAATTTTTTGATATGTTATGTGAAATTTTCCGAGGAATCCGATAAAAATATTTTCAGACATAGGCTCTTTGGTCCAGACACGGTCAAAACGCCATTTTAAGTTTTCATACGACTTTTTCAATAGTTAAGCTAGATTTTTGGAACTTTTTACTATTTTTCCCAAATAGCCAAACTCATCACCTTTCTTTTGCGTCTAAGACAGCTAAAATCGGATGAAATGGCGCGGAGATATGATTTTTTGAAAAAAGCGGATTTTGCTAAAACTGACGAAAATTGCCATTTTTTTGAACCACCCTAGCACGATCTAGGTCACCCTAATGGCCAAACAAAAAAATACGGGTCTAATTATTTTGGCCAAGGAACTCCCAGAAGAATTTTGAGCCTCATCGGAAAACTTTTTTTTTGGTTTAGGCTCTTTTCAAATGGAATTACTGTATATATATATATATATATATATATATATATATATATATATATATATATATATATATATATATATATATATAATATATATATATATATATATATATATATATATATATATATATATATATATATATATATATATTAGGGTGCCCAGAAAAAATGACCCCCTGCTCCACAAGCGGAAAACGGTTTTTTGGGTTATTTTAAGCATCTGTGTAAATTTTGAGCGAAATTGGTTGAGATTAACCCATTGATACTCGAGCCTAAAGTTGGTGAAAAAAATGTTTTTCATACAAAAATGACATTTTTAAATCGCTAATAACTTTTCAGGATCGAGTTTTACAGCTTTGGTATGTTCTACAAAGTTGTAGAGCATTAAATTTTCAATAAGAATCTCACTTTTGAGAATATTTGGATGGAAGTAGCGCACCGTGCAGACCAAACCGTAAGAAAGTTGAGTTTTCCATACATTTTTTCGATTTTTCCCATACAAACTTCACCTCCGAGTATCAATGGGTAAATGATGACCGATTTTGCTCATATTTGGCCCAGAGTCCTAAAATAGGTCAAAGAACAATATTCAGCTTGTGGAGCGAGGATTTGCAAACAAGTCCCATATTCTGGGCACCCTAATATATATATATATATATATATATATATATATATATATATATATATATATATATATATATATATATATATATATATATATATATATTATATATATATATATATATATATATATATATATATATATATATATATATATATATATATATATATATATTATATATATATATATATATATATATATATATATATATATATATATATATATATATATATATATATATATATATATATATATATATATATATATATATATATATATATGTTTATAGGACATCAAATGCCAACTTTTCAGAAATTTCTAAGTTGTGCAAAAAATCTTTGACCAAGTTATGAATTTTTGAATCCAAACAGATTTTTTTCAAAAAATCGAAATATTGGTCACAAAAACTTTTCAACTTAATTTTTCGATGTAAAATCCAATTTGAAATCAAAAAATATTCATGTGAAATTTTGATTGAATGTTCAAATAACAAGTTCAAAAAAGCAAACGAATTTTCTCAGCTTTTCAAAAATAGTTTTTTTCAAAAGTGGGCAAACATATGCACTAATTTTAAAAAAAAGGAAAAGCTGAAACTGTTTTCAAAAAAGTTACCTAAAAATAGCTATAACTTGAAAACGGTGCTCTTTATCCAAATTTTACTAGGGTACTTTTTTTATTGCAAATTTAATTTTACATCGAAAAATGAAGTTAAAAAATTTTGGCGACCAAATCTGAATTGATTCAAAAATTCATAACTCGTTCAAAGATTTTTTTGCACAACCTGGATATTTCTGAAAAGTTGGCATTTGATGTTCGTGTATCATCATACCGAAAGCACCATTAAAGTTCAGTCGAATTAAAAAATACAAAAATTAAAAATAAGATCGATTTCGTAGAGAACTGCTCAACTATTTTAAAATAAGGTACATGCAGATCAATTCTCTGGGAATTCAGTAAATGATGAACATTTCAAGTGGTTCAAACTTTTTAGACACGTTTAATATGACCAAAATAGCAATTTTCATCACCCGCTCATACAAATTTGAGAGGCAATCATACAAAATTGCTTTATTTAAATGTTCAAACTTTTGTATCTTCAGAAGCAATTTTCTGATCGATTTGGTGCCTCTGGCTGAAAGCTATAACATCCCAATCGTTTGGCATTTTGGGCAAAATTGTAGATTTGGGTACTCAAAAAAATCATTTTTGGATATGTGTTGTCAAATTATCAAAATTTGTTGGCCTAGTTATAGTTTAGTGAAAATTTTTATGTACAAGACTTTTAGTAAAAAATAAGTAAAAATATAAAATGATAATAATAATAAACATTAATGGTATTTTTGAGCAATTTACTCCAGATCGCAACTTGGAGCCCCTGACCTAGACTAAACTTTATTTTTTTCTTTCGTCTTATTTTTTTACTGCGAACAGGAAAATAGTAAAAAAGAATATTTAATGAAATTAATGTGTGTTTCATAAGTTCATTAAAAATTAGCTTAAAAGAGTAAATTTTGAAATGTTGAATATAACCTCTTTAATGTTGTAATTTTACCTCAATTAAGACCGATAAAGTGGCATTAAAATAACACATTTTTTCTGGCATATAAGATGTGCTCCTTCCCAGATGTAATATAACCACGATTTTTTTACGGTGAAGGTACCACAACTCACCGTGTCCTTCCATCTGATTTTACGAATCTTTAAGTCTTTGTGTGAGCATTAGGGTGCCCAGAACTGTTTTTCAAAACCTCGCTCCACAAGCTGACTATTGTTGGTTGAGCTATTTTAGGACTCTTGGCCAACTATGAGCAACATTGGTTAACATTTACCCATTGATACTCGAAGGTGAAGTTTGTATGGGATCCTGAAGTTATAAGCGAATTAAAAAAAGTAATTTATGCGAATATTATTTTTTTAACAACTTCAGTCTCGGGTATCAATGAATTAATTTTAACTAATTTCCTCAAAATATACTAATTTTCGCTTAAAATAACCCAAAGTAACCGTTTTCCGTTCATGAAGCAGAGATTTTTTTTTCTGGGCACCCTAGTGTGCATTTGTTTGTCCAAGCACATGTGTAATGGATTAACAAAACCGGAGCATAATTGCTGTCCTCGCGGATCCCGGGGTGCGCATCCTGCTGGGAACCGCCCGACAAAACGGGTTTCGTTCCCTTCACCGCACAGCCAACCCGTAAACGATTTGCACAGAACAATCCTCGTTACGTTCTAGGTGGGTACGGGTAAAGAGGTGTCCTTCTGGCATGTTTCGACCTTTTCGGAAAAATCCGAAAAAGGGTTTCGCTACCCTACCACCTATTAACGATTCGTTGCTCGCGGTATGAATTACAGAGCACGTTCGTACTGAGGTTTTTTTTTGGCGTGTTGCTGGTGAACAATTGTAGACAAAACAACTTTTACCCTATTAAGGGACTCAACCAAACAGAGAAGAGGAAGTGGGAAGGGAGAAACAATTATTATTAGCAGGAGTACGTGAAGGATAACCCCTTGTCAACGCGCGCTGCTCATGAGGATCATGACGGGATGATGATGTCCGGAAATCAATTCATGAGCAACCATACGAATAGGACACGCTATTATTATGCAAATTATGGTCAAGAAGGACCCCGAACGGACATGACATTACTCATGTGCGCTGATGGGCTTCCTGGTGAAGGGTGATGCTCTCGCGGGAGGATTCACTCATTTCGGTAATGGATCCGCGAATGTGTATTTGAACAAACTATTAGGGACAATTGCAGTAATTTCCCATGAATGGTGTGTCCCTCCGAGAATGTCAACGAAGGCCGGACTCGGCCGGATGTCGCGGAAAGGGATTAATCCGATATTTAGGGCATTGTGGAAAACAATTGAACCTTGACGACACAACAGAGTTCGAGAGTTCATTTCGAGCAGGGATTACACCGGGGCGAAGAAGGTTGACATGGCATTGTGACGCGGATTCTGGAGGTCGAACCAGGAGCGGGATAAATAAATAAATACATGTGCAGGTTGGTTGACGGCATCGGCCAGATTTACGCGCTCATTCAGTCGTCGACAAGCGGTTGGCCAAGGGGTTTGATTGCGTAGCTAGAGGACAGTGAATTCAGTACAAGGTATGGAAGAACTTTCAACGATGTTGGTACATGTTGGCAGAGTGATGCGATTACGAAGGCCATGTGAATAAGCTCAATGCATGTTGGTTATCTGGGAAAGAATTCAGTGATACACGGTGTGTTTATTCATGGATGAAAATTGGTTAGTTGAAAATGTGGCAAATTCATTGAAATCACTAAGTGACGAATGACCTCTCTAGGTTAAAGTCACGTTAATAAAATAAACAACATTGAAATCACAGGATCAAACTCAAAAGTGATCCAATTTGTTTCAAAAATTTGCTATATCATTCCAGTGAAACAATTTAAAGACGTTTGATTGTTTCAGTAATCAGAACAAGAAAGTATGTGTCCCAAAAACATAATTATCGAATTTCTGGGGTGATTTTGCATACAATATTGAAATATATATAAAAATATTATATGTTCTAGGGAACAATATTATAAATCTATTGCTCAAAAGCACAATCTGGTACGGTTGTCAATTACTTTAAGAGCGAACAAAGCATCTCGCATCGACCTCTCAGCAATCTGCCTGAAATTTTCAGGGGTTGTTTGTACATATAAAATTAGCATCTGGCCAAAATTTGAGCACACTAGGTCATCGGGAAGTGGGGCAAATCGGGACACAAAGTTTGGAGGTTCAAAAACGTCAAAAATCTTAAAAAGGCTATAACTTAGGCAAAATTCAATTTAATTTCATAATTCCAAATGCATCTGAAAGGGCTTGAAAAACGCAACAACAAGCATCTCAATTGGTTGAATCTAAAGGGAGTTATTAGCATTTGAGTGAAAAAAAAAGCATAATTTTCAAACTCAAATAAAAAAGTGTTCCATCCAGATATCAACTCGGTTCGACTTGCAGCTTGTATGGGACATCTGGGACTACCATCTGAGACTGAGAACGCTTTGGGTAAGGCAGTTTATCATATTAAATAGACACTTTTACTTTTAGTGAATTTTTTGTTTGTAAATTTTTGCTCGGGGGGAATCACCTGTCTACGGCAAGGTGCGTTTGTGCGCGTGCACACACGGTTCAATTTCAAGTGCAAACAATTCCCCAACTTCGAAAGCAATTACACGCCCATTCCAATTAACACGTAAACAGAGAGAACCAACTAACACCAGAAATAGACAGAAAAACGGCACCAATTTCTAACCCGCAGTTGGTGCGGTTGGTTCCGCTCGACACCGCGATATCTTTATTTTCGACGGGATCAAACAAAGAGCCCGGCCCAAAACTCCGGCCGGAACTGCGTCTGCTGTTGGCTTTTGACGCTGCGTCGTCACCGGTTTAATGAGAAACGTAAACAAATTACACCCAGTGCTTGGTCATCAATTTTCCACCGAGGTGATCCTCAACGAAGGCGCGCATGACTAAGTCAAGTCACTCTCTCTCTCTAAGTCGGTCCGCTTCGTTCCCTTTCGAGGTGGTGTTAATAGCTCAAGAATGTTTGCCACCTTTAATGGGTTATTCAAACACCCCTTTGCTTGTGAGGGATTGGATCTATGGGAAATTTCAAACGGAACGGAAAGAAATTTGATGGAAGGAGGACCGGGGTGGAAGCAAATAAAAGGAGAAAACAATTAAGCCTTGAAATCAACCATAAAGTCTCGAATTGGTTTGGTGCATAAGATTTAAAAAATGTCTTTCTCAATTGTAACCCTCTATCGCCCATGGTTACTCCAGAGCACCACTAATTTTTGTCTTCAAAATTAAATTTCTCTGCAAACATGCATTTTTTCAACCAGCTTCAACCTGCTTTAGTTCAAATAGAATGTTAGCTTATAACCATTAAAATTTCATCCAATTTGGTCGATCCAATTACGAGTAATGGTTAAAAACGTAAAAAAATCTCGATTTTGCTCTGGGCGGGAAGGGGTTAAATTCTGATTGGCTTATTGTTTAAAAGAAATTAAATTAAATTTGCTCTTTTCGTCCATGACATCCAAGTCAATTTCAACAACACCATTCTTCAAAAATCTCACTAGACCTTCACACCTTGCTAGAATCAGAAGTCATCAGTTGTTATTTTCATCACGAACAACTCTCAAGTACTTCCAACTCTGCAAAACATCAAAAACTGATGCCGCGCTTATTAGCCATAGAGACACTGCATAAAAGGCTCAATAATCGTATAAATAAACCATATCACGAGTCATCGAGCTCGTACATCACACACGTAATAACTCCTGCCGCGTCGACATCATCAGTCACTCTGCCGCGATAAGCACTCCTGTTTCAAGGACCTTCGTGGGGCCAACCCTGGTGCCTGAACAAGTGGTCGTGGGGAAAAATTTGAAATTCCTTTGATGTCGGTCGCGTCGAGAGCGATTAAAAGTGGATTTATTCCGTGGCAGGTTCCGGCCAGTGGCGACGGCGGTCGTGGATCTTGGTCTGTCGTGTTCGAGACGGGGTTAATCATTCAACAATGCCACGGTGGTGTGTGATGAACGGACAGACTAGGATGATGAAAAGCGCGAAAAAGAGTGGTTTTGCTCACGCCTCGTAAACGTGGCCTTATTTGGAGCAGCTCGTCGAGGATAATTGAGCGCAGGAGGTGATTGCTGAAGGATTTATATTTAATTTTTGATTCGTGGATTTAATGCTTAGGTAATATAGTATTCTAACCTTGTCATGAGTGATAAAAGATAAGCATGTTTTGCCAAAAAGACGCTTTAAATTATAAAATGGTATTACTAATCAGTCAATATTTACCATGTTGGAACATTTAAATATACAGTCCAGACTCGAATATCCGAAGGCCTTGGAAAATTTAACTTCGGATAACCAAATAAACGGAAAATCGAATCACGAAAAAAATTGTTGTCTTGATTGTTGAGTATGACCCCAAACATGCCTCAAAGTGGTTTACAATTTTTAAATCCAAGACGGCGGCCCAAATGGCGGTGCAGAAATACTGAGGAAATGTATTTGGTATGTGAAAAGGCAATCAACAACTCATATTTGACTAAAAAGGAGTTACAGAACTCAGAACCGTTTAAAGCAAGAAAAAAAAAATGATTTTATTGTCATGATTCGATTTTTCAAAGTCCAATACCAACCTTCGAATAAACTAACTTTGGATAATCGAAACATTGGATTGTCGAGTCTGGACTGTACTCGCAATGTGCTAGTTTTCAATAGCATAGTGTATGAAAAAAGCGTAGCTCTAATTCTGACGTGAATAGTTTAGCTTAATCTTTTTTCAAGAATCTGGAAAATTTTAGTGATCATATAATCAATATTATCATTAAATTTCTCATAAGTATCAGCAAAATGGAGTCATTCAATGGATTTAAAAACAAACAAATTTTACAAACAGATGCAGAATCCATTATTATAAAAATTGTTAGTTTTTGAAATAAAATCCATTTCATGTAACACTAGAATGTTAGAATGAAAAAAAAACATGAGTAGGGCGTCCAAATTTCCCGGGTTTTGATCTTCCCGGGAAACGGGAAAAATATTTTCGAAATCCCGGGAATTCCCGGGATCCCGGGAAATTTTTGAAACAGTCATAAAATCTCTATTTTCATTATATTTGTTATGTTTTTCAAGCTCAAAATTATAGAATTAGTTCAATCATATCAATTGATGATAATTAGGGTTAGTGTATTTTCACAATTTCGCGGACAACGTTAAAATCGTGAAATTTCTCATTTTCCGCGGAATTCTATGAAATTCCAGGTGTTTTTGAATAAAAAAAAGTAAATCTTTCCCAGTTCCTTTGGGGAACACCCTTGAAGAGTATCGGGGCCGGCATTTACAAAGCGGATTCAGTGGCAGTTTCATTCTCAACTTAATGTTAACATGTTAAGGTTAATGTTAACATTCCATAGGTCGCCTTCCTAAGGTGTCGTGATAAGGTCCAGTTTGTGACGATACACTACCTTCCCTTTACTAAGCAATCGAATCCAGAAGAGAAACGATCACCAGTTGTGTTGGTCCGAGCCGGGATTTGAACCCCGATCTACCGCTTACTAGGCGGGAGCGTTACCACTAGGCTACGTGGCTCGGTCTCGGAGTTTTTGAATTCAATGCATAAAAATAACAAATTTTAAAAAAAATTATCCACAGAGTTTAAAATGTACATTTAATTAGTATTCAATTGAAAAAAAGTGATATTAACTTTTTTGAACTCTTCAGTTGATCACTAAAATTAGAAGGGAATACATAAAAATAGATTTTTAACAACATTTATAAGAAAGGAATGCTCTGAATAAATAATTGATGTAAAAAAAAAACAAAGTTCAGCATCGGAAAGTAAGTTTATTTTAAGCTTTTTTCTCCTTTAAAATTGTCCACAACATAATACTTCAAATGTTTAGTGAAAATAGAATTGCATTCAAGTGAAAACAAATGCATTTTCCTGAATTTATTATCACTTCTATCACGATTTGACTCATTTACAATTATTTTGAATTCAAGGGAAATTTCCATGTACAGTTGAAATCTCAGATTTTTTGAAAACTAATGATACCGTCTTCAGGGGTGACGATGGGTCTGGGGGGTGAAATACGACAAGTGCTGAAAAAACAGGTTTTAAAACAAGTTGCTTACAACATTTTTTTTTGCAATCCCGAATAAACGCTTTTGGAATGGATTTTTTGCAAACATCCACATGCCGGTGTTTGATGAAAAATAATTTGAATTGATTTTTTCCAAATCTTAAATTATAAACATACGTAGAAATATCAATCTTTTAAAAATATATTAAATCAAATAGGAAATATTTAAAACACTAGGCATTTTGCAGATCGGTATACTAGAATTTTAACAGTTTTCCCTAATGAACCAAATTTATGCTGATATTTGCCGAATACAAATTATAATGTTTCAAAATTATTATCGATTGTGAGGTATTCAACTGTTGATCTATTTCCACAATCAAATCTGAATTTCCAGAAATTTGTTTTTTTTTTTTCAATTTCGGGAATTCCCGGGATAAATTATAGAAAATCCCGGGATTCGGGAATTCCCAGTTTTGGAAAAATCCCGGGAATTTTGTCCCGGGATTTCCCGGGATGGACGCACTAAACATGAGGTCAATTTAGGCTGTTTTTTATGTTTTTGAGTTAAAAAGTTGAAAAATAAAAATAAAAATAAGTGTCTTCCTTTAATATTCAAGCACTATGAAGCCCTTGAATTACCTTATGCCTATTCTATGTTTGTTTTAGAATATTTCAGTCACTCTATCGTTTTTTACTTCTTTTTTTTTCTTATATTTTGAAGTTAAATAGAATCATATGCATTGAATTTACTAAATTGCTATTAAATAGAATCATTAGCCAGTTTGGAAAAAGGGCAACTAACATACCTAAGATTATAAAAAAAAGGTTCTCCTTTTCAATGATTTTTGAAGTAAAGTGTCCATTCAAAATTAAAAATTTTCGAATTCCGGAAATATTTGAATTTTGTCCCGATTTAACCAAAAATGAAAAAAATGCAAATTTTGGTCTCGAAATTCAGATTTGGTAGTAGGAGAAGCTGAATAGGGGAGAGTGGGGAGACTTGATCTCCGGGGACACTTGATCCCAAGCCTGTATCTCGTCAGCATGTGGGTAAAACAATTAGCTTTGTTCTAGAAAGTTGTGCGAAATTGACTACCTCATTGTAGAAAACAAAGAAAAAAATTGAAAAATGTTTAGATTGAGTTACACACATTTTTCTAAAAAGTGCTGCAAAAAACTTCCAAGAGATCTTTTTTCTTCGTTTTGATAACCATAGAAAAAATTATTCAAAAAAAATTTTTTTGTACATGAGTTGTTTGATAAACTTATAAACTACGAAACCCTTACGCATTTGACGTTAAATTTATCGTCATACTATTTTTACAATCAATTGTTTAAAAAAGTGCGTTTAGGGAGAACTGATCCCTGCATTTTTACAGTCACTGGAATCAGCCTTAAGATAAAATAATTGGGCTGGGTTTTCGTACATAGTTTCCTTTAGTATAGTTGTACATTACTTACTGCAGTTTGAACCATTTTTCAAAAGTTTTGTAAACAAAAATTACCAGCTTTTGTAAACATGCTCAATTTTGGTCTAAAAAAGAAAATTCAAAGTTTTTAAATATTTTGCATGCTAAACTTGTTATATTTTGAACACAAACGTACAGGTTTAATGTGAAATTGCTGTAACTTATAGAAAATTAAAAGTTTGGATGAATAAGAAACATTTTGCTTAAGATTTCTTCAAAATGTTGAAAGGGGGATCATTTTGAAAATGCCGGTTTAAAATATTTTTTTTAAAACGCTTGGCATGATTCGAAGAGTTTATCTGATGAAATACTCTTATCAGCCAAACATAGATAAATGTTTAAGCTTTCAATTCATGCAAAAAGTTCATAGTTTTGTGAGAAATTGACAGAGTTATGTGCGTTACAAAAAAAGGGGATCAAGTCTCCCCACTCTCCCCTAGATTTAAATGTATAGCAATTTTAAATTTTTTTTATTGGGGATATATCAGCATTAAATCGGCATGACGGCATATTAAAAAAATAAAACAGGATCAGGACAAAAAATAGTACACCGGCTTTCAAATTAAATGCTAAAAAATCTTCTGTCCCTATTCAGACTACAGTCCTGATTGGCTCCAGTTGGCGTTAGTGAATTAAATGGTAATAAAAGATAATTTGAAAAATATTTAACATTGAACGGATTTCATTTTATTTTTTCCGTTTATTTGCATTTTATACATTTTTAAATACAAGCTTGTCTTTCAAATAAAAATGTTAGGCCGTTGCAAATATTTTTCAAAGTTTATGTTCTTTCAAGTTGCCCGAAGAAAATATTATTTTATAAAAAAATTAATGGGAATAGAGGTCTAATAAACTGGAAACAATTTGAAATGCATTTTTTTTTTTTTTTTTTTTTTTTTTTTTTTTTTTTTTTTTTTTTTTTTTTTTTTTTTTTTTTTTTTTTTTTTTTTTTTTTTGGGATCGGTTAAAAATATTTTGAATTTTTGTGATATTCCGATGTACAGACAAGCAAAAAAAAATTTTTTTTCGCAGAAAAAAACGTTTTTGTCAATAGAATTTTTGAAAACTAATGATTGCAAAAATTAGGGAATGTGTAAAATGCATTTTAAAACACTTTTTTATTTCAAAATTCACCAAGGCTTGAAATTTCATTTTTTATATATTTTTTAATTTGTTTTACTTGTAGTTGAAGTTTGCAAAAATCTCGATGCATTATTTCAAATCATGTTATATTGATTTTGCGAAACCATGCAATTCTTAACCTCTTTTTCAAATATGTTAGATAAGAATTAGAAAAGTGCGTTTTGTTTTGTATTTAATCTCCATGAAAAGCAAGAATTACAAGATTTAAAATACTTGACTGTGATAAACTTAAACCTTCCATGAAACAATCCTTAAGTCTCAATTCCGAAAATAATTATCACCCTCGCCATCAATTGGATTAACATAAATCCTCCACTCCACACCCCCATCCAGTAAAACCTCACATCACGATCGCCCCATAAATTCCACCTCGGTCAATGCTCGCGAGTGTGTCCAACTCTCTGGCTTGTAAACCACCCTTAGGACGGTCAACACGGGACGTGGTCTTGAGCGCGTTGTGAATTATTAGCAGAACCAATAATTTTGCACCTCCCTCGATCCTTTCCAGCCTCACTCTCTGTCTCTCGAACCAACGCCAACATCAACAATCGAGACCTTTATTCCGGCGAAAAATCTCGCGCCTTTCGCGACTGACTGACCGACTATGGCCACATAAATTATACTGGCCGCACCAGGTTTCCGATTCCGTGGACCAACACCGGGGCCGGTTTGCTCGAGCGGCGTTGTGGGCGTGAAGAAATTAAATTTATTGAATAACCCGAAAAAAAGAAGTTACCTAGAACAAACTGAGAGACAGACGGTAAGCTTTACCGTTTTTTGTTGTGGGATTTCCTAAATGAACTCACTTTTCAACCTAAATCAACACTTCCCCCTCCTCTTGGACAATGACCACCTCGTGGAGGCTATTAACATTCCATTTGCAGGGAGGAGGTGCGGGAAGAAGGTGGAAAATCGTGTCAAAATGCAAATGAGCAACATCTTCGGCGAAGGAGCGTCCGTCGGGGACCCCCCAACGGAACACATAACCTATAATCAGCAGGATCCCTTCGATCTTCCACCCAAAAAAAATAAAGACGAACCAGGGTCAGAGAAGTCCAGGGCTGCGGTTCGAAGTAATGGCTCCATTCTCGCCTCCAGATTTCCTCTCCGTTTTTTTATTTTTATTTTCAGACCATTGTGGGGAGGTCCAAAATGGAGAGATTGCGCGGCGTAGAAGGAGAGCTGTGGTCCAAAATGGCCTCCGGGATGCTCCCGGCGTGGAACACGTAATTTGTGAGGAGTTCGTGAGATGATTGTCTGACCCGCAACACACCGCCATAAAGCAAGCAACATGGGCTCTTCGTGTTGATCGGGACCTCCCAGGTTGAAAATTGGCGATTAGCGGGCTGAGCGATGGGTTTTCGAATCTGATATTGAAGGGGGAAATACATTGTTTTCAGGTTGGATTTCGATGGAAATGTTTATTAATACATTCTTTGCAAAATTTGAAACGCCAAATTAAAAAATAGCAAATATCTCAAAAATAACTCAGCAAAAAAAGGAAATTTACTGTAAAACTCAGTTAAATTTTGAAATTCATGCATACAAATTGAAATGGGAATACAGTGAAACCTCTTTTTACGCGGTGCGTTACGTTTTCCTATTTTGACGATTTCTCTGAAACGACGCAACATTTTTGCAGTCTTTTAAAAGCAATTTGTAGGTTTTGTTCAGATCTACAAAACGCTTTTTGAAGCTTGCAAAAATATTGTATGATTTTAGAGAAATCTTCGAAACAAAAAGCGTAACGCCACCGCGTAAAAAGAGGTTTCTCTGTATTTTGTACTGTAAAGTCCTTTTTTGAAAAAAAAAAAACTCAATCGATTACAAAATTCCTCCTCAAAATACAGAGTCCAAATTTCTTTGATATAAAGAATGCATAAATAACATGACGAATACAAAAAATATGTGAGAAAACGAAGTTAATTTACCATTTAAATTAAGAAACTGAAATAAAGTTCATTCATTTTCTATTCTCCATCCTTTCCACAAACCAAATCATTGTCATCACTCTTTGGACGCTCCGTAGAACACTCAAGTTTATTCGATTCCCCTCCAAGTAACTCACTCTCTCGGTTATTCTCAATTTTTCTTTACCAGCCTCTCAGTTGAATTCATCGCGTTTGAGAGATTCTTGAAAGATGATTCAAAGGAATTTTCCACCGCGTCAATTTTGGATGTTTTTGTGGTGGATAGAAATTGTTTATAAACTACAACATACTCATAATAACTTCAAACAGTGGGTGTTGTGCTCAAAACGAATCCCATCAACCGTAATGTGCCCTTGTTCTGCGAACAACTCTGGAACCGCAAATCTTTTGCGCTCATAACCTGGGATCAAATAGTTTAAGATTTTTTTTTGGTTGTTCCCAAGACCTTTGATGATTCATCGCGTTTCATCGTGGTAAAAAGTGAGCAATTTTAACGTGAAGTAATAAACTTTTTGCTGCGCCTTCGCTGGAAAATGGACTTCTCTTGGTGGGATCAGTTTTTTCTGTTTTAGAGAGACCACCCCGCATGATGTGGTCTTGTTTCTTCTAACTCGTGATCGGAAAAGTTTACTGAGTTTAGTACGATCAAAATGAGAATAGTTTGGAATCGATTAGTGCTACGAATTGTGGTGAAGGATTTTTGACTTTATTTAAAAATGTTGCTGTTTTTTTTTCTTGTTTTCTTAACTTTTATACTTTTTTTATCAAATAAGCTCTTTTTTGTGAAGGACTTTTATTTTTCAAAACGCTTTGGATATTTGATTGGCTTGTTTTCCCCCCTTTTTCAAACTGTAAAATTTTTATTAAATTGCAATGCAAATATTGATAAATTACAAGCTAAAATTTCAACATTTCAATAACTTTTTGAATGCATTATACAGTTGATAAGTTATCATTATTAGTTTTCAAAAAAAGAAGGATTTGAGGAAAAAAAAATTATGCTGTACATCACATGCTAAAAATGATTTTAAACGCAGAGGAATACATTATAAATTGTTTTTAGCTAATTGTCCTTAAATTTCAAATAAAATTTTAAAGATATTTGAAAACAAAATTGTTTTCCCCCTGAATTTTTGACCCGATTTTGAAGAAGAGGGTGACAAAAACTTTAACCATATTTACATCAGCCATCAACAAAAACAAATGCTCAGTTAAGTCAAACTAATTTTTGTTTTCAATTACGTAAATGAAACAAAACTAAAATCGCTTTTGACAAATATGCTGAAAAGTAGAATTTTTAAGAACATTACTTTTCATAACATATTGGTGATGATAAGTGGGCCATTTCGTCACTTATAGGCTAACAGGCAAAGTAAATATTTTAAAAACGAAATTGGAATAAATTGTATAATACATTTAAAACAGTATTTGGGTCATTCCATCTGAAGCGGAACAGCATTTGAAAATTACCATATCCGATTTTGCTCAAATTTGGCAGAGCTGTTGAGACTATCAAAACATGCAAAATCCCAAATTTCATCCAAATCGGACCTCCCCCTCCATTTTTGTACCCTAACAAAAAATCGACTTTTTGGCGATTTTTAAGCGAAACCCCTATCTTCAAACGGCGATTGCTCAGGAACCACAAATCTTAGAGAGTCGGTCTTAGACTAAATTTTGATGTAAATCGGACGTAGAATCCATTTCCGTGATCAAAATTTGGATTAAAATATTTTTTCTACCTGTATTGCGCAATTGAAAACTTTAAACGGCCGTAACTGAAAACAGCCCTATTTATTTTTTAAATTTGACCTCACCATCAAATTCCCCGTCCAATTTTACATAAGAATCACTTATCGACAGAAAGGAATATGTTTCGTTCCAGAGATATCGAATTTTAAAGTTTTAAGTATTTGAGATTACCTACATCAGCTACACTCGCCCAACCATGCCAGATATACAGATAAATCTGTATTATACAGATTTTTTGATCCCAAAAATCACAAAAATCTGTATGGGTCATTCCACCTGAAGTGTGCAAGAAAAAATGCAAACTTGAAAATTACCATCTCCGATTCTGCTCAAATTTGGCAGAGCTGTTGAGACTATCAAAACATGCAAAAATCCCGAATTTCATCCAAATCGAACCACCCCCTCCATTTTTGTACCCTCCCAAAAATTCGACTTTTTGGCGATTTTTGAGCGAAACCCCTATCTTCAAACGACGATAACTCAGGAACCACAAATCTTAGAAAGTCGGTCTTAGACTCAATTTTTAAGGAAATTGGACGTAGAATCCATTTCCGTGATCAAAATTTGGATTAAAATATTTTTTCTACCTGTATTGCGCAATTGAAAACTTTAAACGGCCGTATCTCAAAACAGCCCTATTTATTTTTTAAATTTGACCTCACCATCAAATTCCCCGTCCAATTTTACATAAGAATCACTTATCGACAGAAAGGAATATGTTTCGTTCCAGAGATATCAAATTTTAAAGTTTTAAGTATTTGAGATTCACGGTGGGTAAGAAGGGGATTATTATGCAACTTGCATGCACCTCGGAAATTCCTTCTGGAGGTTGTTGGGGGGACTGTTCTGAGTCAGAAAAATCAATTCCCAAAATATTCTGTCGGTGAAAACTGATTTTATCTCGATTTGAAGTTAAAAAACCTAATATATCACCTAAAACCTCAAAAATACGTCTAAAATCTCGGTCTAACTCTGGACAAAGATGTACATTTTCATCAAGATATCAATTTTTAGTTTCCAAAATATATTCCTGACATAGTACACCTTAAATCGATCCATTACTTGAGTCCCAGCGTCATCAGGAGGTGTAAAATAGTGTTATTTCTAAAAAAATATTTTCAATTTGCTCTGGTAAACAGACTGTAATGTCTGAATTCAAAAACTAATGTTGTAGCATTGTTGCAAACAAAATGAAGAACAATTTTGCAGAAAAAAGTATGACATTTTATCCATTTTCAGTAAAGTTATGTCTATTTTAGTGGGAAAATTGCTGCCAATTTTCAAAATTCTTCGATATTTAACTCATTCCTGTTATAAACAGCTACTATGATCATACTCAGTAGGATGTAACAAAAATTACATTTTGGCGGTCATTCAGGGGCTGGTTACGGTGGGCATACTGAGCTCAAATCCCAAATATGAGCTTGATTGAACTTAACAGGAGCTGGCGCTTTGCATTTGAATTTTTAATGGGATTTAACCCGTAAAAACATTTTTTTCAAAAATGTAGATTGTTTAGTCACTTTGGCCACTGAAGCGTTTATTTTCAACATCATTGGCATGTATGACAGATCCTTGCGCATGTTTTGGAATACATAACATTGAAGTTTTGAGCGAAATGAAATGGCGCGACGCCTATTTTTTCTGCTGAGACGTTTTTTTCAAAACTTTGAAGGCCTGTACAAAGCTCCAGAGTGCTTCAATTCAATTTTATATATATACCGAAAGATACGCAAGGATCTGTCCTACACGCCAATGATGTTGAAAATAAACGCTTCAGTGGCCAAAGTGACTAAAAAATCTACATTTTTGAATAATTTTTTTTCACGGATTAAATACTATTAAAAATTCAATTGCAAAGTGCCAGCTCCTGTTAAGTTCCATCAAGCTCATATTTGGGATTTGAGCTCAGTATGCCCACCGTAACCAGCCCCTGAATGACCGCCAAAATGTAATTTTTGTTACATCCTACTGAGTATGATCATAGTAGCTGTTTATAACAGGAATGAGTTAAATATCGAAGAATTTTGAAAATTGGCAGCAATTTTCCCACTAAAATAGACATAACTTTACTGAAAATGGATAAAATGTCATACTTTTTTCTGCAAAATTGTTCTTCATTTTGTTTGCAACAATGCTACAACATTAGTTTTTGAATTCAGACATGACAGTTTATTTACCAGAGCAAATTGAAAATATTTTTTTAGAAATAACACTATTTTACACCTCCTGATGACGCTGGGACTCAAGTAATGGATCGATTTAAGGTGTACTATGTCAGGAATATATTTTGGGAACTAAGAATTGATATCTTGATGAAAATGTACATCTTTGTCCAGAGTTAGACCGAGATTTTAGACGTATTTTTGAGGTTTTAGGTGATATATTAGGTTTTTTAACTTCAAATCGAGATAAAATCAGTTTTCACCGACAGAATATTTTGGGAATCGATTTTTCTGACTCAGAATAGTCCCCCCAACAACCTCCAGAAGGAATTTCCGAGGTGCATGCAAGTTGCATAATAATCCCCTTCTTACCCACCGTGAGATTACCTAAATTAGCTACATCCGCCGCATATTCTAGAAGCACTCGGGCGCGCTGATCAATAACTGCTACCTGGTTATTTATTGAAATAAGATTTCATCCGAAATAATCATTAGCAAATTAGGTAAAAATTGTAGGAAACTGCTGTATTAATCTTTAATTAAAAAAAATAGTATACGGCGAATTTATGTGCTATCCCACAGGACAGAGCAAGAACGACACGCAATACAGGTCATTTAAAAAATAAACAGGGCTGTTTTGAGATACGGCCATTTAAAGTTTTCAATTGCGCAATACAGGTAAAAAAATATTTTAATCCAAATTTCCTTCAAAATTGAGTCTAAGACCGACTCTCTAAGATTTGTTGTTCCTGAGTTATCGTCGTTTGAAGATATGGGTTTCGCTCAAAAATCGCCAAAAAGTCGATTTTTTGGGAGGGTACAAAAATGGAGGGGGTGGTCCGGTTTGGATGAAATTCGGGATTTTTACATGTTTTGATAGTCTCAACAGCTCTGCCAAATTTGAGCAGAATCGGAGATGGTAATTTTCAAATTTGCATTTTTTCTTGCACACTTCAGGTGGAATGACCCATTTATTATACAATTTTTGAAGATCCTTCCAAATTCTACATTTATTTACAGTTTATTATGTCTGATATTTGTTAGAAAAGTTTTGAAAATAGATTTGAGGTCATGATAAAATAAAAAGCAATAGCACGTTTGTCACAAACTGTCATAAATCAATGTCCGGAACTTCCGTTACGTTGAAACCAGACCAAGATTTCCAGTTCGTAAACGTGCCACCGGCACTGGTTCACCAGTTCACCGATATCAACGCAATGATAATTTGTACATCATGTTTTCCTCGTCACCAATCTTGTCACTAATCTTGTTGCAGCAACCAACTCTCGCTGATCGTTCAGGCTTATGTTTTCATTACCCTGTACCAGCAACACTGCCTTAAGGGGGAGACCCCCAACAACTCACTTATTTATAAGCCACATATCCATCAATCTCTCGCCTCGACTAATTTTCACTCCACGATCGTCGTCGTCCTCCTTAGTATCGGTGGTGCAACGACGCACACATGCCGATGAATAAGATAACGATTTATTAACATGTAACAGTTTAACAAAAAATGCAAATATGAAAACTGCACGTCAAGTCGGGCTCGAGGCTCGCGCGCGGGGGGTTCGCCTTATTGGCTATGGGTGGCATTAAACGCGACCTCACACGGTGCTCAACAACTTCAGCAACAACAACAACTCTTGGCTAGAGCCTCGCGTAGCAGTGTTCGTAGTTCCTGTGTTTTCAATATTGTTGCGACTGTTGTTCTCCAATTATCGCCAATTTGCACACTAACACGATACTGCTTTTTAAAGGTGCACGGAGAGAAATCCTTACAGTGTTATGGAAAATTTAGATTATGATTTTGAAAACTTAGATCAAATTTCTTTATTTTCAGATAAATTAATAAATGGCAATAATGACTAAATTTCTCAGAACTTCCATCTGTGCCCTTTTCCAGCCGTTGTCGACTCAAGGTGGTCGCCGTAGTGAGGCCAATTGCCACGCCAGGAACACGCATAGGTACCGTTGCTCGAGCGCGGGAGGCTCGCCCTAAACTTTGTAGAACTTTATACATTTAAATACTCCCAGAGCACAGCCACGATCATTCATCACGACGCGACGAGCGACTCTGCGAACTCTCGGCGGCCAATCCGGCACGCTCCAGTGACAGCTCTTGAAACGCAAGAATAGACCTGCCTGCAACACAACACAAAGCCCGAGCTTTTTTTCTTCCTTCTTTGACCTGGATGCTGGATGGGATCTTTGCGCAGCTTCCTTCCTTTTCAGCCCTCGTACTCTGTGGAGGAGCTGCTGCCGTGTTCTGTAGGCTGCAGCGGGCAGGCTGGTCGGCCGCCGGGATAGAAATGTTACGCAGCGGGTGTTAATTATATTAACGGCAGCCTGAACAATCGAAAATAACGTTGGGAGGGATTCCGAAAGGGACAAAAAAAGCAGCAGCAGAAGCATCTTCGGAGGTCTCGAAAGGTTGGGTTTTTTTGGGAAGTTTGATGACTTAATTTTTATTGAATTGTGAAAATTTCAACAAATTGGTTTGAAGGAAAATCAATATAAAAGCTCCAAAATTATGTCTTAAATTGGATAAAATTCCACCAGCAATTACTTCAAAAAACAGCAAAATTTAATGCTTTTTTAATTCTTGAGTCTATATTGAAACTCGTTTTTCGTAATACTACTCCGATTTATGAGCAAGAACATAATTATATTTTCAGTCATACAGGCATAAATGCATTTTATAGCGTACATCAACCAGAGTCTGGTAATATTTGTATAAAACGTATAAGTGTCTTTAAAACTACAAAAATAGTCAAAATAATGTTTGATTCAATTTTTGTATAACAGAAGGATAAACAACAAAATAAGACTTGACTTGAATTCGTATATTCTAGAGTCTGGAATCTAAATCGTAAATTCTGTCTGACCGGAGACGAAGTCAAAGTGGGATTCGTTTAATTTTCAACTATTTTTTAATAAAAGTTGTTTTTGGAGTCCGAGTCAGAGTCGGTGGGATGTGAGTCGGAGTCACTTTATAGACTACCCCAACGTCTGGTAAATGCAACAATTTTGAATGCAGAAGACAATTATATATCTTTTAAAGCAATTTTTCATAAGATTGGCTGGTTTTCTTGAACTTCCCCTCTATGTCTTAATAATAACCGTTATTTAGAAACGCGGTGAGACCAAATCATTGAAAATCACGCTTACCTGTGATTTTTTATTTGCAAAAATAAACGAATTTGTATATTTTATGAATATTTTTACAGTTTTTACAATTTTGAACAGATTTTTTGTTTTAAATAAACGAATTTAATTGTTAGTACTAAAATTAAGCAAAAGTTTATTTCATTGAAAATGTAAATTCAACCTTTTTGAGACCAAAACCCAAGTAAACTATCAGAATTTTAAATCTTTTGAATAAATTCATATCTTCTCTCCGCTTCTTAATTTATAATTAATAATACATATTTCATCTGCCAGATTTTTTTCAATTTGGCTTAGTAGCCCTGGGCAAAGTTACCACTTTATTTATATCTTAAAAGCTCATATCCAGGTTTTCGACTTGTTTTAATGTCAATTTAATGAGCATACAAAAATTAAGGGAAATTAAAAAAGTATCTTAACTAACGGTCAAAACATACTTTTTTCAATTTTAAAAAAGGACCAAACAATGATTTATGTTAATATATGTCCTAAAAAAATTACACTTAAGCTGTATAAGTACTACTAAGTTCTATTAAGCCAATAAACCATAAATTTAAGGTAAAACAAATAAAATTGAAAACTTCTCTGTTGCATGTATTGACATGAAGAACTCAGGAAAAAAAAATTACGGTCTTAAAAAAACATTTTTTTTCATTTCATATTTTTACGCAAATAATGGAATTTGTGAATTTCTTTTCTGTAATTTTTAACCCTTTTTTGTAAAAATGCATAATAATACAACCCAGCAAGATTAAAAGAAAATCTGCCTGAAGAAAGGCCCTCTGAGTGTGCTTTGATCTTGCATTTCCTGACTGCCACTTGATTGTTGAGTGTGGCTGGGACGATTTTTTTTATGATTAGGTTAGTCGCCAACTTGCTGCGATCAAAATACAATCTTCCCCCTTTACCACCAGCAGTCATGGGTTGTTGTTGAACCCAGTGAGAAAATTTGTTTAGCAGCTCTGCCAACTTTTGAAAATATTGTGACATTTATGACTTTCACAATTTGACTTAAATTTCGATCAAGAACATTTACTGATTTACTGATTTTTCGAAACTTTTTTATGTAATTTCAATCAATGAATAAACAAGCTACAATCTATTTAAAAACATTGATGTGCGTATAAAATTGGAGTTTGATTACTAGAGGGAACTTATTAGGCCATCCGTATTTTGACACAAATCGATAAATTTATTACTCAATAAAAAAAAGCAACGTAACGAGTGGTTACATAACACGCTACTGACACATTTCTTGACACCACAAGTGACAGTTCCCACTACAAATAGCCCCATGTTTACCAAACAGTTTCGACTGTCCGCTTGGATTACTCATGTTTTAGTGCACACCCCCACGAACCAAACAGCCACTTAGTCGTCACTTGGCTCAACCGCATATAAGGCTTCCTTCAATGGACTTCACGCTGGCTGACTGGCTTGTACTGAGCTGGCCCGTGTGAAGGCTACCTACCTCCGGACAATGTTACCGACGACGGAGCCTTAATGATTGAGGAAATTGACTGTGAAAAATATTATAAATGATACCAACATGAGATGCACTTTCGTCACCCACCACCAACCGAGTGTGCGTGTGAGTGTGTACCGTTCTGGAATGTCGGGTCAGTCAATCAACCCTTGGGCTGGTTGGTTTTGTGGTTTGGGACCCCGCGCGTTACAATAATTGTCCTCACGCCAGCCTTCCTTTTTGTCACACACTCCTACTCCCCTGGTGGCAATGAGATGACAATTTATTATGTCAGTTTTATGGCGAGGAGAGGTGCTTTTGTACGATCTGTCGGAAATGGTTTGTGTCACTTTTTTTGCGGTAAGAACTTCGGATCGGAGAATCTCATTTGCATTCCTTTGGTTAGAACTGAATCGGTACGGAATCGGCTTTGGAGGTTAAGTTCATGACCAACTACCGGCCGCGAACAGGTTGGCCGATTTCAACAGCTCAACTTCATCGGAGCCGAGCTGGCAACATCAATAAATCCACAAATATCTGGGTTGCTCAAATAGACATTAATTTTTGCACCTCGGCTAAGCCGACTCGGCTTAAAATGTTGCGCGCCACTTCAAAGTGAACGCACCGCGAGAAGCGCGCAAACGGCCATAAAACCCGGCCCGTAATTGGCGATTTAGAGCTGTTAATTGATCGTTAAAATAGTCTACCCGCTGCTGCTGGCTGCTTCCCCGACTGCTTTTGCTTCTAGGAAGCAAACCCGCTGCTGGAAATGGGTAAATTTTCTCAGTACCACGAACCGATCTGACTTGGAACGGATTTAAGGTTGCTTCATTTCACAATAAGTGTCTTTTCATGAAACTAGGTGGTTTATCAGTGACTTAGGTTATAATTTTTAAGGGATACTTTACATCCAGGGCTGCGGAGTCGAGTCTTATTTCAAACGACTCAGTTTCAGAATCAGACTCGGGCTTCCCGAGTTAAGCTGACTCCGAATCCGGCTCCAATTTTCAGCTCCAACCGACTCCGACTCCAACTCCAGCCTACCAACTCTCCGACTCCGACTTTTGTTTTACAAAATGTTTAATACGAATTAAATACAAACATAATGGTATGGAATCACACTAAGCTTGGTAGACAAGTGTTGCCTATAATTATGAATACATTGATCAATATGACTATTTAAATACTCTCAAAATGTCATGTATTTTTTGATTAAAATAAGACAGGTAAACATTTCAAACATATAAATCTTGTGAAAATTCTTACCGGATGAATAATATTTGAAAAATAAATTGAAAAATTATCAAGGTCACCCTGATTAATGGCATTTATTTTTTTTTAATTTGTTCAGCGATTTTTAAGGATCATTACTTTTAAGATTTTTGCAGTGAAATTGTGAACATTAAGGTATTCATTAGTTTTGATATGTTTTGTTGATTTCAAATATTTTCAACACGATACTTTGATATTTTTGGAATTTCCATACAAAATGAGCATGCAGAGTGCCAAGTAAAAGATTGATATAATAGTTGATACTTTGTTGGTACAGTTATACTGTCAATCTAACATATGGATGCCTTTGTGCTCTCTTATACTAACTAGATAGGAAAACCAGCAAGCTTAGCACAAGAGAAAAAAAAATCATTTTAATTTTTTTAAGTACTGGTAGTGAACCTTTATTTTTTTATGATTTCAAAAAACAGTGATTCAATTATTTTCATAGAAATGCCTTTTTTATGCAACTTATAATTTGTTCCTTTTGTTATTTAATGCTCCTAAAATCTTAAATACTTTTTAAAACCGCTAGATATGTTTCAAAAACAAAGATTTTTATTTGATTTTAGTATCTTTTAAAAATCTATTCAATTTCAAAAAAAGATCAAGAATTTTGAATAAATAAAAGATTTATTTTTATATTTCAAGAGAATTACAATTTATTTGAATACCATGTTTTCAAACTTCAGGAATATTTTTTTTATTTAAATATGATTTAAATATTCAGAACCAAAACAATTTTAAGAATTAAAAATCATTTTTATTTTAAATTTTCAGAATTTATTTCTGAATTATTCGGACTTGAATTGGAAATATTATAAACAAAAAAAAAGAATATTCAAATAAATGTTTAAGAGATTTTTGTAATCGAATTTTAATATTATAAAAAAAAGTTAAAAAATAAGTCCTTCAAATTTTAGAACTTTTACAGTGGTACTACAAGAATTTTTAACTTATAATATTAAAAAATTCAAAGAGTTCTTTTTTTCAGCAAAAGTTTGATAAAATTTGGTCAAATTTGAATACAGGCAAAAAGAAGCATTCAAGAATCAATTGATTTTTTTTATTTTGACTACACAATTGTTTACTATTTTAAAATATACTCGGAGAAAAAAGAGTTCCCAAAATCGTGAATCGTGATTTTGGGAACTCTGTTTTCTCCGTGTATAAAAGTTCTTCGAACTGACCTGACTTCGACTTTAGCTCATAAAATTTTAGCCGACTCCGACTCCCACTCTAGAGTATGGCCCATAAAAAAATGCGACATTGTTATTTGGTGAAAATCGGCACTGTTTTGACTATTTACGATGTATGTAGCATGTGTACATGTTAAATGGGATCCAAACAAACGAATAATGCATTGAAAATCTTTTCTTTAGCTTTAAAAATGTCACAACACATTTAAACTTAAAATTCTCCAATATGCTCCAGCCCAGGCCATATAAAGGAAAAATTACTTTTCTATGTTGGTCGTTCTGAAGAGTAACCTCTGAATTATTGTATGGATTAAAAAGTAAATAGCCTCGAAGGTTACTGTTTTTGAGGCGTGTCACAATTAGTTTCATCGAATTTCACACATTCTATTTACCAGTTATACTAAAACAGTGATCTTTTCAAAAATATCCCGATTCTGAAAATGTTTCAATTTTTAGGAGTTTTTGGAGCCTGCAATGATTCAAGGGGAAAAAATAATTCAACAAATGATGGTAGTTGACTCTAACAGATGCCCTGATATGACTTTTAACAGTAAAGATCCGTTGGCACTCTTTAAAGCCATTCGTCATAGGTTTTAAGTTATTAATTTATTTAAACCGAATCACTCAAGATGATAACCCAAACGGCATTTTCCTCTAAAATTACTGATTCTATCAAAATTTATGAACTTTTTCGATTGGGCGTATTTAAGATGGACTTCTAACGACGCTTTGGACACAGGGTTGGATATTTTAACATGTTTCGTTTTGAAGATATAAGGTATGGAATTTAGGTAAATGTAGTTTCAAAAATACATCCATTATTGTAGCCCACCAATACCCAATTTTGGCGAACTGCAAAAAACTGTCATGAAAATATCTACAAAACATACCAAACTAACACCATGATATATAACAAAATCAGTTTGTTGAATATATTTTAGAATGTAGCAATTTTTCGGTGAAAAAATGCACATGTCGCATTTTTTATGGGCCATACTGTAGCTAATCGAGTTTTGACGACTCTGACTCCAACTCCACAGCCCTGGTTACATCAATTTGATGCCACAGCAGCAGTTCAAAAAATTCAACCTGAGGTTGCATGATCTTCAAAAGGATTTGCTATTTGTGTTTTTAACAAAATTCTACAGATTTGAGTCGGTAAAAGACAAAAACGAAGACAAACGCTTCCCGGTTGATTGGTACACTTAAACACTTTTTCTTACCAAATCTGTCTACGGTGGTCAGTTTGAATGTGCTCAGTCTGGCCAACCAGCAAACAAATGTTTACATCTTTATTCTGAACGGATTACAGATCAGCTCTCGTCGGCTGGTTTTTATTACCTGCATGCATTCACGATTACGGCAGTTGATTTAGAATTCATACAAGAACTGTATCATATTTTACCCCGGTTAAATCTAACGTTTTGATCACATTCTGATTCCGGGCGCATATTCAGGCAAAATTTAGCATTGCAAAGTCCACAGAAAATTTTCACCATAAAAATAAATCATTTCTAATTGATTCAGTTTCTCATTGTTTCTCGAGAAGGGCAAATTAAATGCAGCAATTATTTTCCCCTCGCGGCTGGATGCTGGCAAGGCTGGAGCAAAAATCCTGTGGGAAACGACCCCAACCGATGCTCACAGATATTCGTCAGTCAGAAGTGTACAAAAAAGTAATTTCAGCTGCTACCAAATAAGGAATTTTAAACTATCGAAAAAAAACCCTCCGAACCTGAAGTCCCTCGTCGCGTCTTTTTGGTGGCTTTTGATTGAGCTTAAGGGCGCGCGCGCAAAAAAGACCAAACCGTGCCCCAAAGTTGACCAATGTCAAACCTCTTCAACGCACTGCCATATCTCAAGTGGGCATTTATGCTTTTTGCTCGCGCGCCCGTGTCAACGCGAATGTAACCAACTCGAGATGAGTTCAACCAAACAAAAAAACATGTGATTTTCATTCCATGCGTCGACGCGACTTGGAAAAAGCCCTACAAAAAGTCGCCCAACAGAGATGAACTTTTTTTGGTCGTTTTGCGAGGGGGAATCCATTTCGGGGGTTTGCTTTTTAACCAGCAATCAAAGTGAACGAAAAAATCCGTTTTTATGCAACTTCTTCAGCAGCCCCAGCAGTGTCCCTTCAGGAGGAGATGATGACGAAGATTTGGACAGCAGCAGCAGCAGCATCTGAAGCTTTTGGGAACGACCGAGGTTGAGCACTTTTTGCTCGTGTTATTTCAGCATTTTTCTGTATGGGCATACGGTTTTTTAGCTGTTTCATTTGGTTATTTTTTCCCCCTTTCAGTCCTGTCACAATTTTGTTACTGTCTGTCTTGGTTGTGGCAGGGTCTTCCAAAGGGAATATTCTCCACTTAATCTTTTCTTCAGTTAACATCATTCAGGTTAAGGCTGAACAGAAATTATTTTGTCTGATAAACAACTGAATTCTTTTTAAATACATTAAGTTTATGTTTGTTTTAACAACCTTTTAAAAAAAACATTGATTAAAATAGCAGTTTAAATTATTTTTCATATAATTTTTGGATAACCTCAGTAAAGTCAGGAGCAACACGAGAAAAGGGCGGATAAGCATTTTGACAGTTTGAACTATATTGCTATTTCTCAAGCTTCAGGTTACTTATTCTCAAAATACGAAATGGGAAACAATAGCCGGCTTCCGCATCTACCATTTAACCCTATGGGTTTAGTAAAAAAGCTGCCTATTACCTGAGAAATTGCAAAATAGTTGCAGTTTCTAAAATGCTTATGCGCCCTTTTTAAATTTTGTTCCAGAAGTTATTGTTATTGGCAGGCCTAGTGATTTTCAATGCAATTTTCAAAGCAACCATTATTCAGCAACACAAAATTACGCGTTAATTAAGTGGATTGTGAATACAAATTTTCTTTTCAAAATATAACTTTAAGATGACGATTGACGATTTTTCAATAAGAGATTTAGTCTAAGGGACTGAAACACAGCACAATAAAAATATTATATCATTTTATATCCTGATTTCTTCCTCTTATCCTAGTCTCAATTTTAATGATTCAAAGAAAATTTACTGAAACTTATCTACCTACCCGAGCAGACGAAAATAACGTGGGAATAACATTTTTCGATATTTGAAAATACTAAGCTAATAACATTTTATGTTGTTTATAACAAGTTTTGTTATTCAATTGTTATTGCAATAACGGGCTAATAACATTTTTAGTTATTCTTCGAACAAATCTTTGTTAATATTTTTTGTTATTTTAACAACTAATCCGATTATCCCAATAACAGTTGGAGGTATTCTTCCATAACAAAAAAAAATATTCCAAAGTTGTTTTGGCTTTCAACCAATATCAGACCAATGACAAATGTTGTTATGATAATATAAACTGTTATAAAACTATAATGCAAAAATGGATTTTTCAAGGATGTTCCATAACAGTTTTTGTTATGTTATGTTATGTTTTGAATTATGTTATTACCACCTGCCCGGATAAAGTTACTCTTGAAGAATGCTTGCTATTCTTCGATGATCAATTATTCCTGAACATGGAAATTTCACTGATATTCGAAATAATGTTAAGCTCAAACAAGCTTGAAATAATCAAAAATGTAGGGAAATGCATTTAAAAATATTTATATATTTATAGTAAAAATTTAAATTAAAAAAAGGCAGTGTTTATTGAACTAATAACAATGAATCTTTAAACTCATTTTATAAAAGTACATGATGACACAGTTTAAAATAATGAAGTAAACATAATAATTAAACATGTCCACTAAACTTGAAAATCATCACAATTTTTTTACTGGTAACCGACTGTTTGAATTTTGCCTTCCTCACTGAGGTAAGGCTATAATCCTGCTCCAAAATTGAACTTTTTATTTTAAGCTCGAAAACCCACCTTGATGTATACATATCGACTCAGAATTGAAAACTGAACAAATGTCTGTGTGTATGTGTGTGTGTATGTGTGTGTGTATGTGTGTGTGTATGTGTGTGGGTATGTGTGTGTGTATGTGTGTGTGTATGTGTGTGTGTATGTGACCAATAATGTCACTCAGTTTTCTCAGCACTGGCTGAACCGATTTTGACCAAACCAGTCGCATTCGACTTGGTTTAGGGTCCCATACGGTGCTATTGAATTGTTTGAAGTTTCGATAAGTAGTTCAAAAGTTATGTATAAAAATGTGTTTTCGCATATTTTCAGAAGTTGAATAAATGGCAGTAAACTGAACCAAACATCATCATGCTATACATCGTTGAATAGGTAATTGAAAGACCTTTCCAACGAGTCCAAGACATTGATAATCTGGCAACCCTGTCTCGAGTTATAACCACTTAAGTGATATTTATGTAATTTTTTGTAGCCGGATCTCACTTAAATGTATGTAAACAATGTCCAGATCCATCATCCGACCCATCGTTGGTTAGGTAATCGAAAGACCTTTCCAACGAGTCTACAACATTGATAATCTATCAACCCTGTCTCGAGTTCTGACCACTTAAGTGATATTTATGCACTATTTTTGTAGCTGGATCTCGCTTAAATGTATGTAAACAATGTCCGGATCCATCATCCAACCCGTCGTTGGTTAGGTAATCAAAAGACCTTTCTAACGAGTATAAAACATTGAAGATCTGGCAACCCTGTCTCGAGTTTTGACCACTTAAGTGATATTTATGTACTTTTTTGTAGCTGGAACTCACTTAAATGTATGTAAACTATGTCCGGATCCATCATCCGACCCATCGTTGGCTAGGTAGTCAAAAGACCTTTCCAACGAGCCTAAAACATTGAAGATCTGGCAACCCTGTCTCGAGTTATAACCACTTAAGTGATATTTATGTAATTTTTTGTAGCTGGATCTCACTTAAATGTATGTAAACAATGTCCAGATCCATCATCCGACCCATCGTTGGTTAGGTAATCGAAAGAACTTTCCAACGAGTCTACAACATTGATAATCTGGCAACCCTGTCTCGAGTTCTGACCACTTAAGTGATATTTATGCACTATTTTTGTAGCTGGATCTCGCTTAAATGTATGTAAACAATGTCCGGATCCATCATCCAACCCGTCGTTGGTTAGGTAATCAAAAGACCTTTCCAACGAGTATAAAACATTGAAGATCTGGCAACCCTGTCTCGAGTTTTGACCACTTAAGTGATATTTATGTACTTTTTTGTAGCTGGAACTCACTTAAATGTATGTAAACTATGTCCGGATCCATCATCCGACCCATCGTTGGTAAGGTAATCAAAAGAATTTTCCAACGAGTCTATAACATTGATAATCTGGCAACCCTGTCTCGAGTTTTGACCACTTAAGTGATATTTATGCACTTTTTTTGTAGCCGGATCTCACTTAAATGTATGTAAACAATGTCCGGATCCATCATTCAACCCGTCGTTGGTTAGGTAATCAAAAGACCTTTCTAACGAGTATAAAACATTGAATATCTGGCAACCCTGTCTCGAGTTTTGACCACTTAAGTGATATTTATGTACTTTTTTGTAGCTGGAACTCACTTAAATGTATGTAAACTATGTCCGGATCCATCATCCGACCCATCGTTGGCTAGGTAGTCAAAAGACCTTTCCAACGAGCCTAAAACATTGAAGATCTGGCAACCCTGTCTCGAGTTATAACCACTTAAGTGATATTTATGTAATTTTTTGTAGCTGGATCTCACTTAAATGTATGTAAACAATGTCCAGATCCATCATCCGACCCATCGTTGGTTAGGTAATCGAAAGACCTTTCCAACGAGTCTACAACATTGATAATCTGGCAACCCTGTCTCGAGTTTTGACCACTTAAGTGATATTTATGTACTTTTTTGTAGCTGGAACTCACTTAAATGTATGTAAACAATGTCCGGATCCATCATCAGACCCATCGTTGGTTAGGTAATTGAAAGGCCTTTCCAATGAGTCCAAGACATTGAAGACCTGGCAACCCTGTCTCGAGTTCTGACCACTTAAGTGATATTTATGTACTTTTTTTTGTAGCTGGATCTCACTTAAATGTATGTAAACAATGTCCGGATCCATCATCTGACCCATCGTTGGTAAGGTAATTGAAAGGCCGAGTCTAAAACATTGAAGATCTGGCAACCCTATCTCGAGTTCTGACCACTTATTATGCAACGTATGAGCCCTTGAGTGATATGTGTGTGTTTTTTTGTATTCCGGAACTTAACGAAATTAGACGTAATTTGTGTCCAAACCCATCATATCACATATCACCCATTGTTGGAAAAGAGTGAGGAAGGCACCAACCACATAGGTGGATTAAGTTAGTTTTTTTCTTCAAAGAGATTGCGTGTTGCGCTTCAAAAATTTCTAAATATTTTTCAATTGTGGGAATTTTTTAAAAGTTTTAGGCCATTTTTTTCTAAATGTTGACTTTTTCTAATCTAATCTAATCTAATCTAATCTAATCGAACACAAGCGCAGCCAGTCCGAAGAAAGCATCCTGGAAGAACTTGCAGTTAGATTACGCCCCAAGTCCTTTCTTTTCAATATTAATGATTGCATTACATCCGAGTAACCCCGAACATGTATTGCAAAAATTAAAGCTGCCAGGCCAGGCCTCACATTTCTAAATGTTGACTTTTTCAATGATTTTTTTCATTTATTTTTTTTTGTAAGCAATTTGGGATAGTTTGTATAACGATTATTTTTGATTTTTTTTATTTTTATCAAATAGAGCACATTTGACTTTTGAAAAAAAGCATTTTGTGGGTCACATATTTCAAATGAACGCAACACTTTAGTGAATCCTATATTTTGATTAAATTATTTATGTTTTGAGAAAATCTTTTTCTTCTGAGTAGTCCTCAGCAATTCCTACAACTTTGCCGAAGACGCCAAACCCATCAGAAAATTCCACTCAAAAACTCAAGGTTTTCAAAAGAATCGTCTTTCGTGCATTTTTTTTTCTCATTAATTTTGAATTTGCTTTGTATATATATATATCTTTTTTTCCTTGAAGTTCATTTTTTCATGGAGCAAGAACAACCCAAACATTGCACTCAATTTCAGTGAACTACTTTCACCATTTCTCATCACAGCTCCAGCAGTTAACCTTTTAGATAACGTTTGCTGTGCTGTGACGTTACAGTCTTTCCATCATATTTAGCCCAGCAAATCGTGCCCCTCCAACTCTCGGCCATAAAGCCTGCCTCCGAGAGTCTAGTGTGTGGACAAATATTGAGCGGCCAGGTCTGGCTTCGTTGGCTTTGACTTAGCTGTTGGCCTGTACCCTCGCGTATTTGATGTCATAAATCCTTCACGCGCGTGTCTTCCGCTGTGACAGATTATGTCTCGTGGTTGGAGCTTTTCTGCCGGCTGCAAAGTTGTGGGATTGTATTACGTATGCGAGAGCAAGTTTTGGGAAGAAATGGTACCGTATAAAGTTTCTATAAAATTGCTGGAAATGTAGGCGAGTCTACTCAAATAATCGGACTGAAAAATGAAGGAAAATTAAAAAATACTTAAATAAAAACTTTTAGGTATCTCTTAGATATTTATTGCTGTTAAGTTTATAAATTTTCCAAGACCAACAAACCAGAAGTGGAAAACGTTGAATGCTGATCGAAAGTGAGAGTTAAGGTGCTGACGAGATCAAGCGATGAGCAGTCGGATTGCAGCCGAAATAGTTCCATAAATCTTCACGCCTAGGTATGCAGCGTGGGAGTAATCGATAATTAAGGTAATAGGAGAGTAGCTTAGCAACAGATCAAAGGAATCATCTGGAACTGATGTCGGTGAACTGTTGCAAGAAGTTAACTGTAGCACGGTGTCATTATGGTATTTTTGAAACATTTTAAATTCATGTCAATAATGTAATTTCAAGTTAAATTATACATAAATTATTCATTTTTGCAACTCGGAAGAACTCGGAAAGCTTAAACTAATTCACCTTAAGTCAAGGTAACGCCGATTTGCGTACGAAGTCCGTTCACACTAACATTTTTCATTCTTTTCTCGCACACATCCAAAAATCGCTCGAAGCGCGCGCACAATTATACAAACACTGCTCAACTTTGCGAAACAGAGTGTGTTCTTCGCCGAAAAATAAAATGAAGCCAAAATCCTCCACTCGTGGCCGCTGATGTTGGCCAAAATTTTGCGGGGGTTGCCCTCTCCATTAACGGCCGCCCATCAAGCAGAAGCAGCCGCCGCCGCAAGTCGGTTCAGCCGCTTTAGGATGAACTAATAAAATCATTTGGCAGGGTGGATACTTAACCTGGTTTTAGATATTTTTTTCAGTAAAATTTAAATTGAAATTATTTAAATATTTCTTTTAAATTACGACAATGAAATTTAAAAAGTCATTTCATTTTTTTTTTGAATACCACAAAAAAAACATAAAAAGTCTCAACGTATGCTCAAAATAACAAAAAAATCCAAAATTATAATAAAACGATTAATTGCTCTATTTTTCATAAATTTATGGAAATTTATAATTATTTCCTAATGATCAACTTTGTATGGATATTGAACTGCAACTTTTAAGTCATAGTTCAAACTATTATTTGCTAGCACTGTCTTCAAGCAATTCTCCCCAAATTTCAGAAATGGATTTTATATGTGGGTAATTCTCTACCAACTCACACGAAATCGGGAAAAGTTGCCCTGACCCCTCTTCGATTTGCGTGAAACTTTGTCCTAAGGGGTAACTTTTGTCCCTGATCACGAATCCGAGGTCCGTTTTTTGATATCTCGTGACGGAGGGGTGGTACGACACCTTCAATTTTTACTTTTTGCGTTTCTCTTTGTTTCGTCGTCCGTGTCTGTCGCGGGTGACCATGAACGGCCATGATCGATGACGACCAACATTTTCAAAACTTTTTTTCGTAAAATCACTATAACTCGTGATGTTTATAAGCAAACCCCTTATGTCTATATATCAAAATTTTTCTAATTGTCTGTTCTACAATTTTGTAGAACATTGTTACACTCTAAAAATAATCCTGCAAAGTTAGAAAAAACATTAAATTTTAAAATTAAAAATTTTGCTCTAAATGAAAAAATGACCCTTCTGGGTCAATGTAGATTCAAAAAGCACATTAAATTTCCCATAAAATGACATGTTCCAAATTTTTTTACAGTCGAGTAACGGAAAATGGGAGAATTTTTAAAACGTTTTTAGTGTTTTTTTTTTCGATGAAAAATACGTTTTTTTCGGAATTCTGAGTACGCCATCAAATCGGGCGTCTAATTTTACAAAAAAAGTCCCTTTGATACCAAATTTCTATCTCATCACCGTTTCAGGCTGCAAATTATTGAAAAATACCTCTTTTTTCGCATGTTCAAAAATTGAAGGGGTCGTACCGCCCCTCCGTCACGAGATATCAAAAAACGGACCTCGGATTCGTGATCAGGGACAAAAGTTACCCCTTAGGATAAAGTTTCACGCAAATCGAAGAGGGGTCGGGGCAACTGCTGTGTGAGTTGGCGGCGAATTACCCATGTATTTTTTAACCATTAATGTCAAAAATGGTACGGAAATAATCGACAAACCTGTATTTTCTAAGGAATTTACTGATCGATTTGATGTCTTCGGCAACGCTGTAAGTGAGGACTATTTAGAATATTTGCCGGTATATAAAATATATAATATATTTTGTAAATTTAGGAGAGACTAACATACCATAAGGTCCAAAAGCTCAATTTTACTAAATAAGTTTTACGATGGAATTGCAAAAAATGTATTACGGTTCTGTATACTGTAATTCAACCAGTTTTCATAAAAAAGTTAACTTGCCGAAACCTGATTAAATTGATTCTAAACGCAGGAAAATTTCTTAAGGAATGCTTTTTCATTAAAATTTTGGAATTGAAAAAATTCTGCTCTCGATTTTCAGATTAATTATAAAAAACATCGTCGGGACGATAACGATAATCTATCGATATCGTTATCGTTATTTCGATGATTCTATCGGCGATAATCTTATCGCCGATAATGGACAATAACTATTTTTATAAATCTTTCTAAATTAGATCAATTCATCCATATCATGTTAAATTATAATTGATAATTGATAATTATCAATGGTTTCACTAAAAATATATTTTTTAAAAATGAAATAAGTTTCACAGCATAATTCAAATCAAACAAAAAACATAGCATAATTATTTTCCCCAAATTTTTTCACAAAATACCGCATTTTTATGAAGATACTCAAATTTTAATAATTTGCAACATAGGTATCAAGCGAATTGATTTTTTTAACGCTCTTTCAATTTATTATAGTTTGTTTGAAGTTACTGAAATTTTCACAAATGCCGCGCGAAAATCCACTTGATAGTGCTAGAAGGTTCTGAAATTCATTGAAAAGGTGTCGCGTCGTGGCCTTGGAAATTGGGCCATCAGTCGTGTGGTGTTCGTGGGGGAGATCGGTGGGCGAATCGACGTTAGAAACCGCGTGAATGTATTGGAAGTTTCTTAAATTTATTGATAGAAGGCTTCGCGTTATCGTATATATGTTGAATTTCATTTCGTTTTGAAAGCCCTTCCCATAGCATCGTTGCTCGGATGGCAAGCCGACGGTAAGAAGTAAAAAATTACGGGATTGAGTTAATAATTATGTTCTTCTCATAGCGTCAAAGATCGGAAAGCAACGATTATGTTTCACTGTCTGGTCTTATCTATTAATAATGAATCGTTGATTGGAAGGTACGCCGCCGGTTTAGTTCGTTTAAGTTATTGTTTTGATTTCATTACAATCGGTTACGTGGTGTCCTCTTTTCTTTTAGTTCAAATTTGTTGATGGTAAAAATGTATTCCAACGGGCAGATTTAGTATTAACTCAACAAACTTTCCATTTTGTAAAGAGTAACTATTTTTTTTAAATTTACTCGCGTTATCGTATAAACAGTAAAATATACTTATAAGTCCAGCCCATAGCACTACTGCTCGGTTGGCACGCGTTCGATTAAAAAAAGTTTTTAAATAATCAATTATGTATCTTTCCGCAGCCGACTGAAAATTTAAGAATTTTGGAAAAAAAAGAATCATGGATTTTTTTTATATTTAACAAGAAAAATCTTAAATGAAGTGAACAAGCATACAATATTTGTGAAAATTTTAGCATTGAAAAAACTCTATAAACTGAAAAAGCATACTAAATTTCGCTTCAATTGATACCCATATTGCCAAATTAAAAAATTGATTCTATTCGAAAAATACGGTAATCTGTGATAATTTAGGTTTTTTTGAAAAAAAAAAACTCTAAAACATTGAAAAAGCATTTACAATTTCGCTCCGATTGATACCCATATTGAAAATTATGAAAATTTGAGTACTTTTAAAAAGCATACAAAATTTCGCTTCGTTTGATATTCATATTGCATATTTGAAATTTTAGTATTTTCGAGAAAATACATTATTTTGTGAACATTTTAGTGTTTTCCAAAAACAAACCATAAAAGTAAAAAAAAAAACATCAAAAAAACAAAATCAAACCATCCCCATTAACGACCCCCGGGTCTTTTGTGGTCTCTATTGCAAGTTTCTGCTCGAACGTAGGAGTCCGAAGGCTTGAATGGGAAGAGCACCCAAACCTCTTTTACTCCAAGGAACCTTCCACCCCAGTGTTTGAACTGACGACCTTTGGATTGCGAGTCCAACCGCCGCCAGCGATTCCACCGGAGTAGGCTTGGTTTGGTGTGTTGTTTGTACTTCTGGCATGGATACGACTCCTACACGTGGATTTACTTAACGGCCTAACAACCAAGGCCGGGACCGACATTTTACTTCCTCATCCGATGGAAGGTTGCAGCAGATGGGAATCGAACCCAGAAACATCCGCTTACAAAGCGGACAGCGTAACCATTCGGCCACGCACTGCCACTGCAAAAAAACATACAAATTTTAAAAATTTGAGTATTTTCGTAGAAATAAGGTAATTTGTGAAAATTTTAGTATTTTCAAAAAAAAACTCTAATAAACTGAAAAAAAAACAAACAAAATTTTGCTTCGTTTGAT